>NC_141873.1:89062976-89214491 GCF_056163025.1 Triticum urartu
CAAGTGCTTCTCCCATTCCAACAATCTAGTTCGCTCCTCATTGCTCACCTTCCTCTCCTCCAAAGCCACCTTCATCTCCTCGGCCGCCACCCTCCTCTCCTCGGCCGCCAACCTCCTCTCCTTGGCCGCGGCATCTTGGTTCCTTTCCATTTTCCTCACCTTGTTGGCTTCTTTTATTGCCTTCACAATAGCTTCCATAGCATTTTTGAGCTCATCATCTCCTTTCCCCTTCTTCTTTTCTTTTGCGTCTTTCTTGCACCCATCCGGTCGTTTTGGCTTCGAGTATGAAACCGAGTTGGTTGTGTGGCTTCTCTTGCCGTCATCACATGATGCATCATCCTCCTCCTCATCATCATCATCATTCAACTCAATTGTTCACTTGCGTTTGTTGCTCAAATGCAAATCATCCAAATCATCACGCTTCTTCCATTTCTCATCATCCTTCAACACTTCATAGCAATGAGGCAAGGTAAATATACTTACTTTCTTGATCTTCCCCTTCTTGGTTCTCTTCTCTCCTTTGAACAAGTTTTGTGCAATGTTGTACTACATGAAAACAAAGCAAGTTAGCACTTCAAACACCAACAACAAGTATGAGGAACATGGATGAAATTTCACTTACTCTATCATCCTCATTGGTGCCACTTGGGTTCAACTTGTCAACCGCCTTTTGTGCGGCCGCCCACGTTTTACAATCTGTGTTGATTGTCGACCACCGAGACCGAAGTGATCTCTCAGAGCGGTCAATTCCACTCACGTTGCGAACATCAAAGTATTCTTTCATCTGCCCCCAATAAGCATCTCTACTCTGATCACCTCCAACGGATGGATCCCTTGACACTTGCAACTAAGTATTGCATAGTAAGATGTCATCGGCGTTGGTGTAATTGCCCGCTCTTACTTTAGGCACGTTGACAATGCCCTCACCATCCTCGTCCACCTAGAACTCATGGTCTTCGAAATGCACGTCATTGGTTTGAGACCAATGCGAATTGTTGGAGCCAACACCCATAGTTGACATGTATGCATCATCATTGACACTACAAAATATATAGAACAATGCAAATAAGCTATCTATATGAATACATTCAAAAAATAACAAGAAAATAAAAGTTGGAAAAAAATTTCTACCTTTGGGGCATATCGTCGAACACGTTGAGCGTGTCGGCCGCCGGCTCAACGAGTGAGCTGGCCGGCACTCCAGTGGCCGCCGCGCCCGTCACACGCCCTGCAAGCTTCTTTCTCCTCGTCTTCGAGGTGACGGAGCCGTCCGCCGCCTTGTTCTTATTCGCGGATGTCTTGCCCTTCTTTGGTCGCGCCGCATTGGGGAGCTTCGAGGGGGGCGGCGGCATGGGGCGGCGCCGGCACGACGCCACCCACCGCCGTGGTCATCCGCGGCGGCATGAAAAGGCCGCGTGCAAGGTCGATGCTCGGAGGAGCTCCGGAGGTGGCGAGCCCAACGCTCCCTGCGCTAGGGTTTCCGGCGGCGGCGACGGGGGAGGGGTCGCGGCTGTAGGATGGGGTGAGCGGGGTGCCGGTGCGTGCGTCCATCGGGTCAAGTTCGCCGGCGCCGGCGTGTGCGGGGTGAAGGTGGCGGAGAGGAGAGAGTGTGGTGCGAGCGCTCATGTGTGCCGCGCGCGGAAGCGGGCACCCCAAATACACAACGCGAGTTGGCGATTTGGACCGCGCGCCCAACTACATATGCCGCGCACATGGTTATTGCGCGCCCGCTGGAGCTTGTCTACAGGTTGCGCGTGCGCTAAAATGGCAAAATTTGCGGCGCGGCGCTTGTTTAGCGCGGCTGTTGGAGATGCTCTAAGACGAGGGGAGGTAAGGAACTGCCATCCAGTTCTGCTTTAGATTCACCTTCTATTATGAGTAAATTTGCAACACCACCACATGCTATAAATTCTGATATCTCAAGTTATTGATGATGCTACTTCTACTATGAATGATGCTTATGATGATGCTAGTACCTTGCTTGATAATGATGATGTGCCACTTGGTGGATTTCTTGATAGACAAATTGCTAAAGTTATACAACATGATGTTGTTGAATCTGATGATGAGCTTGAAATTGGAACTCCTGAAACACCTGCTAGAACTAGCCTTCCTAGATATGAATTGCCTAAGGTACCGGAAGGTTATGTTATGAGTGAGGAAGCAACTAGAGATATTCTTGCTTGCAATGATAGAGATGATCTAGAGAAATTATTACACAAGTATAAAGAAAAATCTTTGAATGCTAGAATGAAATGTGATCCCAAGTTTTCTACTTCACCTATCTGTATTGCTGATAAGGATTATGAATTCTCTGTTGACCCAAAGTTAATTACTTTGGTTGAATCTGATCCTTTCCATGGTTATGAAACTCAAACTATTGGGGCACATCTTACTAAGATGAATGACATAGCCACCCTTTTTACACATGATGAGAAAACTTGTTACTACTTTATTCTCAAATTATATCCTTTCTCATTAAAGGGTGATGCTAAATCTTGGTAAAATACTCTTGCTCCTGGTTCTGTGCGTAGTCCCCAGGATATGGTTTATTACTTCTCTGAAAAATATTTTCCTACTCATATGAAACAAGCAGCCTTACAGGAAATATTTAACTTTGTGCAAACTAAAGAAGAGAGTCTCCCACAAGCTTGGGGGAGGCTTTGCCAGTTACTTAATGCTTTGCCTGATCATCCTCTTAAGAAAAATGAAATACTTGATATCTTCTATAATGGACTAACCGATGCTTCTAGGGACTTCCTAGATAGTTATGCTGGTTGTGTTTTCAGGGAACAAACTATTGCTCAAGCTGAAAAATTATTGAATAACATATTGAAAATTATGATGATTGGACTATTCCTGAACCACCGCCTAAACCCACTCCGAAGAAGAGAGGTATATTATATCTCAGTCCCAAAGATATGCAAGAGGCAAAGAAATCTATGAAGGAGAAAGGTATTAAAGATGAGGATGTTAAAATTTTACCTCCTATTGAAGAAATACATGGGCTTAATACACCACCACTGCCTAAGGTGGTAGAGGTAAATTCTCTTATGAAGTTTAATAATAATGATAATCCTCACAATATGCATCCTAGTCAATGCCTTCATGAGTTTGAAAACTGATACGTCCATTTTGCATCTTGCTTTTATATCGATATTTATAGCATTATGGGCTGTTATTACACATTATGTCACAATACTTATGCCTATTCTCTCTTATTTTACAAGGTTTACATGAAGCAGGAGAATGCCGACAGCTGGAATTCTAGGCTGGAAAAGGAGCAAATATTAGAGACCTATTTTGCACAGCTCCAAAAGTCCTGAAACTTCATGGAAGTTATTTCCAGAATATATAAAAAATACTGGGCGCAAGAAGTACCAGAGGGGGCCCACCCACCAGCCACGAGGGTGGGGGCGCGCCCTACCCCCTGGGCGCGCCCCCTGCCTCGTGGCCCCCTGGTGGCCCTCTGATGCCCATCTTCTGCTATATGGAGTCTTCCATCGAGGAAAAAATCATAAGCAAGCTTTTGGGACAAGACTCCGCCGCCATGAGGCGGAACCTTGGCGGAACCAATCTAGGGCTCCGGTGGAGCTGTTCTGCCGGGGAAACTTCCCTCCGGGAGGGGGAAATCATCACCATCGTCATCACCAACGATCCTCTCATTGGGAGGGGGTCAATCTCCATCAACATCTTCACCAACACCATCTCATCTCAAACCCTAGTTCATCTCTTGTATCCAATCTTAGTATCCAAACCTCAGATTGGTACCTATGGGTTGCTAGTAGTGTTGATTACTCCTCTCAGTTGATGCTAGTTGGTTTACTTGGTGGAAGATCATATGTTCAAATCCATTATGCATATTAATACCCCTCTGATTATGAACATGAATATGCTTTGTGAGTAGTTCCGTTTTTTCCTGAGGACATGGGAGAAGTCTTGCTATTAGTAGTCATGTGAATTTGGTATTCGTTCGATATTTTGATGAGATGTATGTTGTCATCCCTCTAGTGGTGTCATGTGAACGTCGACTACATCACACTTCACCATTGTTTGGGCCTAGAGGGAGGCATTGGGAAGTAATAAGTAGATGATGGGTTGCTAGAGTGACAGAACCATAAACCCTAGTTTATGCGTTGCTTCGTAAGGGGCTGATTTGGATCCATATGTTTCATGCTATGGTTAGGTTTACCTTAATACTTCTGTTGTAGTTGCAGATGCTTACAATGGGGGTTAATCATAAGTGGGATGCTTGTCCAAGTAAGGACAGCACCCAAGCACCGGTCCACCCACATATCAAATTATCAAAGTACCAAACGCCAATCATATGAACGTGATGAAAACTAGCTTGACGATAATTCCCATGTGTCCTCGGGAGCGCTTTTCTCTATATAAGAAATTGTCCAGGCTTGTCCTTTGCTACAAAAAGGATTGGGCCATCTTTCTGCACTTTATTTACACTTGTTACTTGTTACTCGTTACCAATTACCTTATCACAAAACTATATGTTACCGATAATTTCATTGCTTGCAGAGAATACCTTGTTGAAAACCGCTTATCATTTCCTTCTGCTCCTCGTTGGGTTCGACACTCTTACTTATCGAAAGGACTAGGATAGATCCCCTATACTTGTGGGTCATCAAGACTCTTTTCTGGCGCCGTTGCCGGGGAGTGAAGCGCCTTTGTTAGGTGGAATTTGGTAAGGAAAAATTTATATAGTGTGCTGAAATTTACTGTCACTTTTTACTATGGAAAGCAATCCTTTGAGGGGCTTGTTCGTGGTATCTTCACCCCGACCGGTAGATCAAATAGTTGGTCCTCAACTTAGTGAACCTACTGTAAATGAAAATGTTTACTTCGAAATTCCTTCGGGTATGATAGCTAATCCTTTTGCAGGAGATGGAACATTGCATCCCGACTTACACTTAATCTATGTGGATGAAGTTTGTGGATTATTCAAGATTGCAGGTATGCCCGATGATGTTATCAAGAAGAAGGTATTCCCTTTATCTTTGAAGGGAGATCCATTGACATGGTATAGGCTATGTGATGATATGGGATCATGGGACTATAAGCTATTGAAATTGGAATTTCACCAGAAGTTTTATCCTATGCATCTTGTTCATCGTGATCGTAATTATATATATATATATATATAATTTTTGGCTTCGCAAAGGAGAAAGCATCGCTCAAGCTTGGGGGAGACTTAAGTCAATCTTATATTCATGCCCCAATCATGAGCTCTCAAGAGAAATGATTATTCAAAAAATTTATGCTCGGCTTTCTGACAATAATCGCTCCATGCTCGATACTTCTTGTACTGGTTCCTTTATGATGAAGACTATTGAATTCTAATGGAATTTATTGGAGAGAATTAAATGCAACTCTGAAGATTGGGATCTCGACAAAGGTAAGGAGTCAGGTATAACACCTAAGTTTGATTGTGATAAATCTTTTATGGGTATCAATGTTTTCCTTAAATTTAGCACTAAATATGGACTTGACTCTGAGATAGTAGCTTCTTTCTGTGAATCCTTTGCTACTCATGTTGATCTCCCTAAGGAGAAGTGGTTTAAATATAATCCTCCCATTGAAATAAAAGTAGTTGCACCTATTAAAGTTGAAGAAAAGACTATCACTTATAATGATCCTGTTGTTCCTACTTCTTATGTTGAGAAACCACCTTTCACTGTTAGAATAGAGGATCATGCTAAAGTTTCAACTGTAGTCAACAAAAGTAATATTAGGACACACAAACCCCCTGAGCAAGTTAAAGTTGAACCTAATATTGCTCTGGTTAAAGATCTCTTGGCCGATAATATTGATGGGCATGTTATTTACTTCTGTGATGAAGCTGCTAGAATTGCTAGGCCTGATACTAAAAATAAACATAGACCTGTTGTAGGCATGCCTGTTATTTCTGTTAAAATAGGAGATCATTGCTATAACGGCTTATGTGATATGGGTGATAGTGCAAGTGCAATACCTCATTCCTTATACAAAGAAATTATGCATGATGTTGCACCTGCTGAGATAGAAGAGATTGATGTCACAATTAAGCTTGCCAATAGAGACACTATTTCACCAGTTGGGATTGTTAGAGATGTTGAAGTCTTGTGTGGGAAAGTTAAATATCTTGCTGATTTTATTGTTCTTGGTTCCTCTCAAGATAACTTTTGTCCCATTATATTTGGTAGACCCTTCTTGTATACTCTTAATGGTAAGATAGATTGCAAGAAGGATGTTGTTACTATTGGTTTGGATGATATGTCTCATGAGTTTAATTTTTCTAAATTTCGTAGACAACCCCGTGAAGAAGAATTGCCTAGCAAAGATGAAATTATTGGTCTTGCTTCTATTGTTGTGCCCCCTAATGATCCTTTAGAACAATATTTGCTAGACCATGAGAATGATATGTTTATGAATGAAAGAAGGGAAATAGATGAAGTATTCTTTAAACAAGGACCCATTCTGAAACACATTTTTCCTGTTGAAATCCTAGGGGATCCTCCTCCACCCAAGGGTTATCCCGTGTTTGAGCTTAAACCATTACCTGATACTCTTAAATATGCTAATCTTGATGAAAGGAAGATATATCATATTATTATTAGTGCTAACCTTTCAGAGCATGAAGAAGAAAAATTATTGAAAACTCTGAAGAAGCACCGTGCTGCTATTGGATATACTCTTGATGATCTTAAGGGCATTAGTCCCACTCTATGTCAACACAAAATAAATTTGGAGAAAGACGCCAAACCAGTTATTGATCACCAATGACGGCTAAATCCTAAGATGAAAGAAGTGGTAAGAAAGGAAATATTAAAGCTCCTTGAGGCAGGTATAATTTATCCCGTTGCTGATAGTCAGTAGGTAAGTCATGTCCATTGTGTCCCTAAGAAGGGAGGTATTACTGTTGTTCCTAATGATAAATATGAATTGATTCCGCAAAGAATTATTATAGGTTATAGGATGGTAATTGATTTCCGCAAATTAAATAAAGCTACTAAAAAAGATCATTCCCCTTTGCCTTTTATTGATCAAATGCTAGAAAGATTATCCAAACATACACTTTTTTGCTTTCTAGATGGTTACTCTGGCTTCTCTCAAATACATGTGTCAGCTGATGATCAAGCAAAGACCACTTTTACTTGCCCTTTCGGTACTTTTGCTTATAGACGTATGCCTTTTGGTTTATGTAATGCACCTGCTACCTTTCAAAGATGCATGATGGCTATATTTTCTGACTTTTGTGAAAAGATATGTGAGGTTTTCATGGACGATTTCCCCGTTTATGGATCCTCTTTTGATGATTTCTTGAGCAACCTTGATCAAGTTTTGCAGAGATGTGTAGAAACTAATCTTGTTCTGAATTGGGAGAAATGCCACTTTATGGTTAATGAAGGTATTGTCTTGGGGCATAAAATTTCTGAAAGAGGCATTGAAGTTGATAAAGCGTTGATGCTATCGAAAAGATGCCATGTCCCAAGGACATTAAAGGTATAAGAAGCTTCCTTGGTCATGCCAGTTTTTATAGGAGGTTCATTAAGGATTTCTAGAAAAATTCTCGGCCTCTGACTAATCTATTACAAAAAGATATTCCTTTTGTCTTTGATGATGATTGCGTAGAAGCATTTGAAATACTTAAGAAAGCATTGATTTCTGCACCTATTGTTCAGCCACCTAATTGGAATTTACCCTTTGAAATTATGTGTGATGCTAGTGATTACGTTGTAGGTGCTGTTCTAGGGCAAAGAGTTGATAAGAAATTAAATGTTATTCAATATGCTAGTAAAACTCTAGACAATGCCAAGAGAAATTATGCTACTACTGAAAAAGAATTTTTAGCAATTGTTTTTGCTTGTGATAAGTTCAGACCTTATATTGTTGATTCTAAACTAACTGTTCACACTGATCATGCTGCTTAAATATCTTATGGAAAAGAAAGATGCTAAACCTAGACTTATTAGATGGGTTCTCTTGCTACAAGAATTTGATTTGCATATTATTGATAGAAAGGGAGCTGAGAACCCCGTTGCAGACAACTTGTCTAGGTTAGAAAATGTTCTTGATGACCCACTACCTATTGATGATAGCTTTCCTGATGAACAATTAAATGTCATAAATGCTTCTCAAACTGCTCCATGGTATGCTGATTATGCTAATTATATTGTTGCTAAATTTATACCACCTAGTTTCACATACAAGCAAAAGAAAAAGTTCTTCTATGATTTGAGACATTACTTTTGGGATGACCCACATCTTTATAAACAAGGAGTAGATGGTATTATTAGACGTTGTGTACCTGAGCATGAACAGGAACAGATCCTACGCAAGTGTCACTCCGAGGCTTATGGAGGACACCATGCAGGAGATAGAGCTGCACATAAGGTATTGCAATCCGGTTTTTATTGGCCTACTCTCTTCAAGGATGCCCATAAGTTTTTCTTGTCTTGTGATGAATGTCAAAGAATTGGTAATATTAGTAGGCGTCAAGAAATGCCTATGAATTATTCACTTGTTATTGAACCATTTGATGTTTGGGGCTTTGATTATATGGGACCTTTTCCTTCCTCTAACGGGTATACACATATTTTTAGTCACGGTTGATTACGTTACTAAGTGGGTAGAAGCTATTCCAAGTAGTGCTGATCATAACACCTCTATTAAGATGCTTAAAGAAGTTATTTTCCCGAGGTTTGGAGTCCCTAGATATTTAATGACTGATGGTGGTTCACATTTTATTCATGGTGCCTTTCGTAAAATGCTTGCTAAGTATGACGTTAATCATAGAATTGCATCTCCTTATCACCCACAGTCTAGTGGTCAAGTAGAATTGAGTAACAGAGAGCTCAAATTAATTTTGCAAAAGACTGTTAATAGATCTAGAAAGAATTGGTCCAAGAAACTTGATGATGCATTATGGGCCTATAGAACTGCATATAAAAATCCTATGGGTATGTCTCTGTACAAAATGGTTTATGGTAAAGCATGTCATTTACCTCTTGAGCTAGAAAATAAGTCATATTGGGCCATTAAAGAGCTCAATTATGATTTCAAACTTGCCGGTGAGAAGAGGTTATTTGACATTATATCACTTGATGAGTGGAGAACCCAAGCCTATGAGAATGCCAAACTTTTTAAAGAAAAAGTTAAAAGATGGCATGATAAAAGGATACAAAACCGTGAGTTCAATGTAGGTGATTATGTATTGTTATACAACTCTAGTTTAAGATTTTTTGCAGGAAAACTTCTCTCTAAATGGGAAGCTCCTTACGTTATCGAGGAGGTCTATCGTTCCGGTGCCATAAAAATCAACAACTTCGAAGGCACAAATCCAAAGGTGGTGAACGGTCAAAGAATCAAACATTATATCTCAGGTAATCCCATAAATGTTGAAACCAATATTATTGAAACTGTAACCCCAGAGGAATACATAAGGGACACTTTCCAGAATGTTTCAGACTCCGAAAAGGAATAGGTACGTGGTACGGTAAGTAAACCGACTCCAAAATAGTTCTAATGGCATTTCTTCTCCATTTTGGAATATTTAGAAAAATAGGAAAATAAGAAGCAGTCCGGGAAGGACACGAGGCTTCCACGAGGGTGGGAGGCACGCCCCCCTGCCTCGTGGGCACCTCGTGTGCTCTCCGGACTCCGTTTTCTTGCACGATACTTCTTTTGGTCGGTAAAAATTCATTATATAATCTTCCGAAGGTTTTGACCACTGTATCACGCAAATATCTCTTGTCTTTGTTTCGAGCTGTTTTTCTGACAGATCTAGGTCGTCATGTCATCTTCAAGTGCCCCCAAGGACAAGTTCTTCAAGAAGGTCATCAACCCCTACCTCGCGGAGGTGCTGCAACACCCTCAAACCATTGAGATGCATGAGGGGTTGTTGAAAATCTGCGATGTTGAGGGACCAAGGAAGACCGGAAGCACGGAGGCAAGGCTCGAGGCATTGGAGCAACAAGTTTTCAAGTGTCAGGAGATGGTGGAGCGTGGACTTGACTCCAATCACATTATGATCACGGAGTTCACCAACAACCACAAGCTGGACGTCAAGGACATTGGGGAGGCCATCTTCAAGCTTCGTGAGAAAATCGAGATCCTCCAAGCCCAGATCTATGACCTGCAAAATCAAAATTGTGAGTATGAATATAGATTCAAGAGGATGAGTTTGGCTGCAGATTTGAGGATTCGGGAGACTTGATCATCCTTCTATGATGGTGAGCCTATGCCTTGGAAGAGGGATGACAAGCCTACATCATCAACAACTCCACCTGCTTCACCAACAAAGAAGAACTGAGTATCTGGTATGGGCACTCCCCTTGGCAACTACCAAGCTTGGGGGAGTGCCCCGGTATCGTATCACCATCACTTTTATCTTTACCGTTTTTCTTAGTTCGATCCTTTTGATAATATCTTGATCTAGTAGAATAAAGTTTTAGTATGATCTAGTTGTGAGTTTTGCTTTATGATCCCTCTACGTAATCGAGTCCGTGAGCTATATAATAAAGATTAGTGTCGAGTCAAGGGCTTGATTATTTTGCTATGATCTTGAGGGAATTGAATAAAATAAAAGAGAAGAAATAAAAAGAAACAA
Source organism: Triticum urartu (assembly GCF_056163025.1). Lineage (NCBI taxonomy): Eukaryota > Viridiplantae > Streptophyta > Magnoliopsida > Poales > Poaceae > Triticum > Triticum urartu. The sequence continues at coordinate 89,073,580 of NC_141873.1, forward strand.
AGAGATCATATGGATCTTATGGAAAGTAATGAGCTCACATATAAAGAGCATGACGAATAAAAGTTGTTGAGAGTTGACAAACATAGTTTTGTCATCGTTGCAATGAATAGGAAGTAATAAATAAAGAGAGGTTCACATATAAATATACTATCTTGGACATCTTTTATGATTGTGAGCACTCATTAAAGTATGACATGCTAAGAGTTGACGTCGGAAAAGGAAGACAACGTAATGGGTTATGTTTTCTTACATTTGATATAAATTATATTGTCATGGATCATCCAACATGTTGAGCTTGTCTTTCCCTCTCATGCTAGCCAATTTCTTTGCACCAAGTAGAGATACTACTTGTGCTTCCAAATATCCCTAAACCCGTTTTTGCCTTGAGATTCCACCATACCTACCTATGGATTGAGTAAGATCCTTCAAGTAAGTTGTCATCGGTGCAAGCAATAAAAAATGCTCCCTAAATATGTATGACTTATTAGTGTGGAGAAAATAATCTTTATACGATCTTGTGATGTGGAAGAAATAAGAGCGACGGACTGCATAATAAAGGTCCATATCACAAGTGGCAATATAAAGTGACGTTCTTTTGCATTAAGATTTTTTGCATCCAACCATAAAAGCGCATGACAACCTATTCTTCCCTCTACGAAGGGCCTATCTTTTAATTTTATCTTCTACCTTACATAAGAGTCATGGTGATCTTCACCTTTCCTTTTTACATTTTATCCTTTGGCAAGCACAATGTGTTGGAAGGATCCTGATATATATAGCTAATTCGATGTGAGTCTTCATGAACTATTATTGTTGATATTACCCTTGAGGTAAATCGTTGGGAGGCAAAACTATAAGCCCCTATCTTTCTTTGTGTCCGATTAAAACTTCATACCCATAAATATTGCATGAGTGTTAGCAATTGTGAAATACTAAAAGATGGTTGAGTATGTGGACTTGCTGAAAAGCTCTTATATTGACTCTTTCCTATGTTATGATAAATTGCAATTGCCTCAATGACTGAGATTAGAGTTTGTTGGTTCTCGATGAAGTTTATGATTCATACTTGAAATTGTGATTGAACTGTTACTTTAGCATAAGAGATCGTATGAATATATATATATATGTTGATGTTCTAAGAATGATCATGATGCCCTCATGTCCGTATTATATTTTTATCGACACCTCTATCTCTAAACATGTGGACATATTTTTCGATTTCGGCTTTCGCTTGAGGACAAGCGAGGTCTAAGCTTGGGGGAGTTGATGCGTCCATTTTGCATCATGCTTTTATATCGATATTTATTGCATTATGGGCTGTTATTACACATTATGTCACAATACTTATGCCTATTCTCTCTTATTTTACAAGGTTTACATGAAGAGGGAGAATGCCGGCAGCTGGAATTCTGGGCTGGAAAAGGAGAAAATATTAGAGACCTATTTTGCACAGCTCCAAAAGTCCTGAAACTTCACAGAAGTTATTTCCAGAATATATAAAAAATACTGCACGCAAGAAGTACCAGAGGGGGGCACCCACCAGCCACGAGGGTGGGGGCGCGCCCTACCCCCCTGGGCGCGCCCCCTGCCTCGTGGGCCCCCTGGTGGCCCTCCGATGCCCATATTATGCTATATGGAGTCTTTCATCGAGGAAAAAAATCATAATCAAGCTTTCGGGACGAGACTCCACCGCCACGAGGCGGAACCTTGGCGGAACCAATCTAGGGCTCCGGCAGAGCTGTTCTACCGGGGAAACTTCCCTCCGGGAGGGGGAAATCATCACCATCGTCATCACCAACGATCCTCTCATCGGGAGGGGGTCAATCTCCATCAACATCTTCACCAGCACCATCTCATCTCAAACCGTAGTTGATCTCTTATATCCAATCTTTGTATCCAAACCTCAGATTGATACATGTGGATTGCTAGTAGTGTTGATTACTCCTCATAGTTGATGCTAGTTGGTTTACTTGGTGGAAGATCATATGTTCAGATCCATTATGCATATTAATACCCCTCTGATTATGAACATGAATATGCTTTGTGAGTAGTTACGTTTGTTCCTGAGGACATATGGGAGAAGTCTTGCTATTAGTAGTCATGTGAATTTGGTATTCGTTCGATATTTTGATGAGATGTATGTTGTCATCCCTCTAGTGGTGTCATGTGAACGTCGACTACATCACACTTCACCATTGTTTCGGCCTAGAGGGAGGCATTGGGAAGTAATAAGTAGATGATGGGTTGCTAGAGTACAGAAGCTTATACCCTAGTTTATGTGTTGCTTCGTAAGGGGCTGATTTGGATCCATATGTTTCATGCTATGGTTAGGTTTACCTTAATACTTCTGTTGTAGTTGCGGATGCTTGCAATGGGGGTTAATCATAAGTGGGATGCTTGTCCAAGTAAGGACAGCACCCAAGCACCGGTCCACCCACATTTCAAATTATCAAAGTACCGAACGCGAATCATATGAACGTGATGAAAACTAGCTTGATAATTCCCATGTGTCCTCGGGAGCGCTTTTCTCTATATAATAAATTGTCCAGGCTTGTCTTTGCTACGAAAAGGATTAGGCCATCTTGCTGCACTTTATTTACACTTGTTACTTGTTACTCGTTACCAATTACCTTATCACAAAACTATATGTTACCGATAATTTCAATGCTTGCAGAGAATACCTTGCTGAAAACCGCTTACCATTTTCTTCTGCTCCTTGTTGGGTTCGACACTCTTACTTATCAAAAGGACTATGATAGATCCCCTATACTTGTGGGTCATCAAAAACTGTATTAGAAAACAAGATAACTTCAATGCAAATGTTATGAAACAATTGAAATATAATTCTGATATGATTGCTCGCCTGAGTGACTTGTTATTTAGAATCTCAAATGATGTTAGAGGTGTTGGAAAACATTCTTCTATGGTTCAAACTCAACTAGAACAAGTTGCTGAATGTCAAAGAGAATTACTTGATGAAATGAATTATAATATGCATGACTTTGCTATTAGAGTTGCAACTAGAGGAGGTAAAATGACTCAGGAACCACTTTATCTTGAGGGACACCCTAAAAGAACTGAAAAATATTCACAAAGAGCTAACACTAGTGCACCTAGTCCTTCTAGAAAGAAAAAGAAAAAGAAAAATGATAGGACTCTGCACACTTCCACTACTTCGGGATGGTCCAAACGCGACACTACGATTAGAGACCCTGCGACGAAACTGTGTGCGATGCCATAATCTTAAACGGTGGTGTAAAAGAACCGTCAAAAAAGGTGCAAAACGTTTGTGATGGCGGAGCTATCAAACACGGTTCAGATTTTAGTTGTGTGTGCGATGCAGGGCATACGGTTCAGCTCAATGAACAGTTTGCGATGAGGAGGAACAAAAGAAATGGGCAGCCTGATGAAGGTGTGTGCGATATAGAGCATACGGTTCACTCAGATGAAATGTTTGTGATTAGGCAACACAAAAGAAATGGTCAGCCAGATCAAGGTGTGTGTGATACACGACAAACAGGTCCGTAATCAGAAATGTGTGTGACCAATAATAACACAGACGATTGCTACTAATAAGCCGTGTGATTTGCTCTGTCTATAGTAGAATAACATGTGTATATATATAACTGAAATAAACATCCAATTACATAAGTGACTATACAGATCATTCACACACACCTCAATAAACAATTGCGTGCATTCTAAAGTAGGAGAAACGATCATCTAGTCATCTACTTCTTGTGACGCTCCCGCCACTGCTATGTGGCTCGATCCCTCGTCTGGTCAGGAAGAAGACAGTTCCTCATGTCAACGATCCGCCTGTACATCTCGTAGCTTGTGTACACGTCCATGGCCGCGTACTTGGCATGTTGTTCATCAGTATCTTATGCCACACACTATGCCAGGCTCCTATCCTTATTGCTCTCATTCTTCATCTTCATGTAGTAGGGGTCGATGATGGCCGAGGCGAGGTCAACCAGGGAGTTCAGTTTGTTTTTGTCGCTCCCCAGACCTTGTAGTGGCTTTGGATGTTGACAAGATTCGGGCATTTCAAGTCCGAAACCTTGAGCGCTTTTAGATCGTTGGTGGTGTCCACCGTAGAGAAACTGTAGTCGGAGCTGTTGATAAACCTGGAGAAGTGCTCGCAAGGCCTTCTGGAAAGGTGGTAGTGGTAGACGAGGACTTCATGTCGCACGCACAACTGGGAGACGGCAACCTTCTGATCATGCCGGCATGACCACTGGTGTACTCGAGGTCGAAGCCGACCACTCGGTACTTGTCCTCGGCAAGGAACTGCTCCATAGTTTGGATGGAGCTCTCCACCGAGACCGGATTGTTCATGTACACCATCGAGAGGGCCTTCCCCTTCACGTGGGTGTCCACTACATGATGCGTGGTGAACTGCCCGCCGTTGTCATTGTCGGCCGCTGAGAGCGCCATTGGAACCACGGGGAGCGCCATTGGAACCGTTGGATGTCCTCTCTGTATGTGTCCTCATGGGCATGCTTATTGTGTCGTGTGAGACGAGAGATGAAGGTAAATGGCCGCAGGAATAAAAGGGGGCCAGGCAGCGTGGATTCTTAGCGCGTCCGCATGGCAGTTTTTGCATCGGGTAACTGCATCGTCGCGCTGCGCCTGGCGCAACCGCTTGCACACGAATGTGCGTGATCGTGCACCGGACCCAAACACTAGCAGCGCGCGTGGAAGGACGAGGGCAGAGCACCCGGAGGGATGCGAGAGTAGAGCGCGCGCAGTGGGACATGAGCAGAGCGTGCCGCGGCCGCCTAAACCGCAAGCAACCACACGCATAGAGCAGTTGAACAGGCAGGAAATGGTCGCCTACAAGCCGGCCGACAGTTGCGTCGCTGCATAGAGAGCGGCCGTGTGCTACCACCTCCTTCTAGTCTATAGTCTCCTTTATATTATGTGCCATACTTTGCCTTCAAATTTAACCAACAAAATGTTAATGCATGTTTTAAAAATTATATAATTGGAAACTATGTTCAAATACAAATACAACTATATAATCTTTGGCGACATGCATTCGTATTTTATTAGTTAAATCATACTTATAAACCAGGACGGTGGTATAGTAGGTAATTAAATCGCAAATGTTTTTTTATTAACCGTATGTGTACGTGGACTTTCGTCCTCCTCTCACGCGTCTTGTCACCCCGCTGCCGCAAACGGCTTACAGCGCAAGCTTGCGCAGCGCGCAGGGGCATTCTTTTGGCCAAACGGTGGTGCCAATGAATCGTCGGTGAGCCCGTTCCCGCGCAACCTCGCAGGTTCCCATGCAAGCTTCCTGCGTGACTCGATGAAATCCCCAAAATCCCAATGCTTAACGGCCTGCTATATAAACCCTCATGGCCGGCGAGTCATGCGTCGCATTTTCCCCTCCCTCCCTGTAGCTTATCTCGTCTGCTTCTCCCACAATCGCCAATGGCACCGGTCCGTCGTCGTTGCTCAGCCACTCCGTTGTCATCAAAGGACAGCTCCAGCTAGGAGGCTACACCACGGCGGCGGCGCAGTCCCCGGCGTAGTGTAGTGCGCGTGGCGTCCTTGTTGGGTGTGCGTGGAACACCGACCACACGCTCCGCCGCTGGTGCCCGTCGGCAGCTATTGCCGGCCGCCATTGCCGCCACACCACCATCGAAATCCAGGGCCATCGCGCGCTCCGTCGCCGTGGCCTGAAGGCGGGAGGTGGCCGTCGTGGCCTCCACCCCACTGTCGGCCACTATGGCCATCACCCGCTCCGCCACCGCAGCCCGAAGGCAGGAGGTGGTGGTCGTGGCCGTCACCCCGTCGTCGGTCGTCGTGTCCACCAGCCCACCGTCGACCCTCGAGGTCATCACCCGCTCCGCCACCATAGCCCGAAGGCGGGAGGCGGAGGTGGATGCACACACGTGCGTCAGCGACCTTGCGCGCTACACCGAGTTCCTGCGGGAGGAGGAGGAGCGCCTCATCAAGCACGCAAAGAGCCTTACCGCCACCGTGGCCGCGGTACACGCCGCCTCAGAGGCGAGGAATCAGGAGATCTACGAGGAGAACCACCGCTTCGAGAGGGGTCGTCTGGAGCTGCGGAGGGCGTTCGAGGTGAGCGTCGCTGAAGCTGCAACAGCGGCATGCACTGTATTGTGGTTGCCCAGCTCGTCGGTAGGCTCCTCCTCCTCTGCCTCTTACTAAGCGCGCTCGGCATAGGAGAGGCAACCGGAAGTAGTACAAAGCCCCTCCACATTAGTATTAGTATTTAGGGGCTATTTTGTTCAGTTCATCTGACTATAGATGTGGTGGAACTGTACAACGTACTTCAAATTAGCTAGTATATATAGTTGAACTAGCTATTTCAGTACGTGGTTGGCAACAATTGGGGAAAAGTTTGGTCGGTTCAGCTGTCGAGTTGAACTGTTTGTAGAAATTAAGAACGACTGCTTAATCTATGAATGAAATCTATGCTTAATTACTGAATTTTAGTTGCAAAAATTAGATACTGCTAGTGATTTTTAGCTTCATATTTTGACAAATCGCAGTGTTACAAGGATTGACCAATCGTACCATATTGTTTGTACGTGGTTGCACACGGGTCATCCAAAACAACTGTTTGCGTTGAAGGGATGCACAAATCCTGCGCTGCTCTCACTTTGCGTATGATTGTTCTATCTAAAATGTTTGCGATCAAGAGCAGTAGAAATCCTGCTCAGCACATTTTCATTTGGCTTCCTAGGGAAGCTGTCGGTTTGCATACGGGTGTTCTAACTAAAATGTTTGCGATGATTGTTTTATATTTAAAAAGTGAATTAAACTGCGGCTTGGGCGCCATTAATGGAGAGGATGCGAGCAAGGCGGGTGGCCATGGAAGTCAAAGGGCTCGCTTCCCAATGAGCCTGCGCAGCGTACAGCTCGCACGCTTCCCGGTGAGCTTGCACATTTGAGGACAGCTTGCACGCCTCTCGGTTAGCCTGCACACAGGACGGCGCTCGCACGCCTCCTGTTCAGTCAAGGTCAAGCAGCTGTCCGCACGGCACCTCCTACAGCCATTAAAACCAAGACATGTGGTGTCACGTGAATGGTTAACAGAACGCGCACTGTTTAAATTATACAAACGTTTGAGATATTAAAGTGGCACCTATTTTTTCAAAATGCCTTTGTTGGCTATCATTATTCGAGTGCGCCTTCTCTCAAATTGGACACGAAAAATACCACAACGTGTTGGGTGCCATTCCATGATAGCATGCCAAGTTTCATGAATTTCAGACGAGTTTTGGATTTAGTAGAATTTAAAAACCAGGCATCTCAATGTTTTTCCGGCAATCAACGGTGCCCTGGTGTTTAAAATTCATTCCCATTTCTTGCATGGGACCTAAGCATGCACCCAAGGACATGGATTTGATTTTTCAACCAATTTATATGCACTGTAGCATGTGCATGTAGTTCAAATTTTAATTATGCACATAAATGCATTGAAAACTCAGTTAATGCATAGAAATGTCCAAATGAACCCCAAAAATCACAAAAATTGACACAACACTCCTGTTGTTCTATGTTGACACGAGAAAAAAATTGGAAGCAATAGGAGGCAGTGGATATCGTTTCCTCCCCAAAGGTGGGACGTTCCCTACCGAAACCACGATGCTTGTTGTGAGAAGCTCTGGTTTGTGAGAAGCATATACCCAAACCTGCCCCAAACGGGACAAAAATTTTACCACGGCATGTTGATGCCGCTCCATGAAAGTATGCCAAGTTTCATGAATTTCAGACGAGTTTTGGATTTACTAGAATTTAAAAACGAGGCATCTCAATGTTTTGCCGGCAATCAACGGTGCCCTGGTGTTTGAAATTCATTCCCTTTTCTTGCATGGGACCTAAGCATGCACCCAAGGACAAAGATTTGGTTTTTCAACCAATTTATATGCACTCAGTGGTGCACATCGATCCTAAACAAACGGTTTTTAACCCCTTTCCATGGCGTCATATGGAACCGTCTCCAAGTGAGTGTGGGTGATAGGGGGGTCCTTCCCACAAGACCCAGAAACCATCGGGGATAGGGAGCCTTGATGCATACATTTGTCCCTGTATAACCATTTCCGATATCTCGAATATCCCAAACGCTTCATCCTTGCTACTCGTTTGTGCTCGCATTGCCATCGCAGTCGGAGTTTTGTGGTTCTGCCTAAAACCAGGCAGATTCTAGGCACGGGAGCTTTCCAGGGAGATTCTAGGCAGATTCCAGGAACGAGAGATTTACGATGCCTGGCACATCACAAACAGTTCATGATTATAAACCGTGTATGATAGGTAGACAACCACACACATTTAGTTTTCCGGCACTGTATGTGATAGTGTCTGACATCACACACGCTTTGCGAACGGTAACTGTGTGCATGCTTGCACACGTTTCCTCTCTGTGAACCATCTCGGATTATGGTATATATCGCAAACGTTTGTGTTTTACCAACCGTGTGTGCCGTAATGACCTGCACAATGTAATTTCGCCCTAATTTAATTGCTGCTATTTAAAATTGTACCTAATTTAAACTTGAAAGTAGGCTATAGGTTTATTCATATCCATCAGGTTCAAACAACCAATGCATTATTCGATTCACAGGTACATATGTTTAAGAATTACAGAAGCACCAAATAAAGAATGATGTACTAGGGTTCTATACTTGTACTATTACAGATGGTAAAGAAAGAGGCGACAGACATTCCAGATGCTGAACAAGGTGAAGCCGAATGGTCCTATTGTGCTCTCCTGGATGCAGAAGGCATGCAGGACTCTAGTCCAACCCCATGTGATGGCCGGACACCAATCATGTAGTTTGAGAGGTAATCTTGAGTAAATTGCTTCAGGATCCACTGCAAAAGAAAAAAAGATTCAGATATTATCATCTAACACAACTCATTACGGGCAGTAAAAATAAGGCTACATGGTTCTTACTTACCATCATGCAGTTCATTGTTGTCTTGCATAAAGTGTAAACAAATAGTTCGATTGACATCTTTTGACCCATTTTAGTAACAATCTTTATCAGTTTCCTCACTCGATGCTGGTTCATGAATATCTCATTGCCCCATACGCAGGAAGGGTCAAAGTGTGGATCTTTGGCAATGATATATGTACCTAAAAGCACCAAGTTAATAGTAGAAGCTAAACAACAATTTGAAAATGATATAGTACAACACTCCATCCATCCCATTATATAAGATTGTATTACATGTATATCTAGACATCATCAGAACATTAAGGTAACACTCATCCTTGTTGCTATGTAGCCTGGGATTGCATATTTAGTCATTCAGTACAATGCATGTTGCTAACCAACAATTGAAAAACGAAAAGGCATGTTAACTGCAATATCCTTAACAACAACTAAATATCGTAATTCATAGTGGTATTGTTGAAACTGTTATTGATGAAATTGAACTGCACAGCAAATAGTTGCACATATAGAGCATCACATTGTGGAGAACTGAAATAAACAAGCCATAAGGACATCTCTAGGCAATCCTTAAAAAGTTAAAGGACTAAAACCCTTAGTGGATATATATATATATATATACTACAGCAATTTTTGTCCTTTTCTAGTCGATCCCCTAAACTTAAGGTGGTAAATTTCAATTTGATGAAGTTCAAAGCAGGTTCAACCGAAAGTAGCATGCATTCAAACATAAACATAGATAGTTTTGCATAACTGAACATAAAACATAAATTTAAACTAAGCTAAACTACTTTCGGTCGAAGTAGAGGTCGAGCCAATCCTTCCTCGTCATGTACGGTGTGCCACGAGCCGGGTCTGGGCCAGTACCATCGTCGGGGTCGTTGGGGAAGGCACTGCTCCACTCATCGACATCGATATCCTCGTCCTCGGGGCCCACCTCGACGCCCTCCGTGCCGCCGTCGCCGCCGCCTTCGACCTCGTCATCAGAGGAGAGCGCGATAACCTCGCCACCCTCCACATCGTGGTCTTCTCCGCCTTCGACCTTGTCATCGGAGGAGAGCGCGATAACCTCGCCGCCCTCCGCGCCGACAAAGATCGCCCGATCTGCCTCCACGAGCTCCGGGAGCTGCCGGCGGAGCTCTTGCATGTAGGACTCGTCGGCAGCCTCGGCCTCGAGACGCTCCCACGCCTCGCGGTCCTCCCGCGCCATAGCCGAGCTCACCACCCCTGGCTCCGGCAGAACGAGGTGGACCGGACGTGTGCCTAAGGGGAAATTGAGCCTAGACGCCGCGCCGTGGTAGTGGACCTGCCAGCGGTCGTACTCCATGGCCGCAAGCTCAGCCATGTGGAAGCTACCGAGCCACCGGCGGGTGTGGGTCTCTCGATCTGTAATCTCGGCGACCCACGTCACCCACCGTCGCTGCCGGACCCTGAGGTAGGACTTCATCGGCTGTCGGGTCCAGGGGGACGGGGTAGTCCTCGAACCGGTGTAGGGGTGCGGCGGCGGGCGGATCAGGGGACCGGCGACGGCGGATCAGGCCCGCGGAGGACGATGGGGACACCTCGGCGGCCACCTCGCCGGCGTCGGGCAAAAAGCCGCGATAAACCTCTTTTTGGCCATTGGCTACTCGAGCTCCCCGGCACACAAGCAGAGGTTGAGGATGGAGGCGCCGGCGATGGCTGCGACCTACCAATGGTTTCGAGGGTTGTGTGTGTCTGTGTGAGCGGAGGTTGTGTTTGAGGAAATACGGCGGCAACTGGAAATTTTACTAGGTGGGACTAACAAGGCGGGGCTACTGAAAATTTGGATCAAGAGCGAGAAGATATTTTTGAGATTGCGAAGGATGCAGAGGCGGGAGTAAAATGCCGGGGCTACTGAAAATTTGAATCAAGGGACTGAAGCAGAGAGGGATGCAGAGGCGGGAGTTTGGGGGGGGGGAGCGAGCTAGTGTGCTTGACATGCCGGTTGTGGACTGTAGCCGATGCACCTTCTCGCGTAAGCCATAGGCGTACTATACACCAACGGTGCTCCAAGATATTTTGTACTACATCACACATAGTTGGTGAGAATAAACTGTGTGGAATCTACTTGATTTGAATTACAAAATGGGGTCACAGCGGCAATGGACGATGTTTGAATTGCTAGACCTTTTATCTGCAGTGAACATGCAACTGTATGTGTGTCGTAAAAGAATTGGAATTATTCAGGGTTCATTTGGGAATTTCATACATTAAACTGGTTTTCTAGCCATTTTGAGTGCACAATTCAAAATTAAACTACATGCACATGCTCTGGTGCATACAAATTGGTTGAAAAATCAAATATGTGTCCTTCAGTGCATGCTTAGGTCCCATGGAACAAATGGGAATGAATTTTTTGGGGTTCATTTGGCCTTTTTTATACATTAACTGGGTTTTCTAGGCATCTTATGTGCATAATTCAAATTTGAACTACAAGCACATGCTCCAATGCACCAAAGTTGGTTGAAAAATCACATGTGTGTCCTTGGGTGAATTTCTAGGTCCCATGCAAGAGATGAGAATGAAATTCAAATACCATGGCACTATTGATTGCCGGTAAAATGTTGAGATGCCTGGTTTTTAAATTCTAGTAAATCCAAAACTCGTCTGAAATTCATGAAACTTGGCATGCTATCATGGAGCGGCATCAACATGCCGTGGTGAAAATTTTGTCCCATTTGGGGTAGGTTCGGGTATAAGCTTCTCACGAACCAGAGCTTCTCACAACAAGCATGATGGTTTCGATAGGGAACATACCACCTTTGGGGACGGGGCGATATCCGTTGCCTCTTATTGCTTTCAAAAAAATTCTAGTGTCAACATAGAACAACAGGAGTGTTGTGTTCAATCTTGGAATTTTTCAAGGTTCATTTGGCCTTTTTATACATTAACTGGGTTTTCTAGGCATTTTATGTGCATAATTAAAATTTGAACTACAAGCACATGCTCCAATGCACCAAAGTTGGTTGAAAAATCACATGTGTGTCCTTGGGTGAATTTCTAGGACCCACGCAAGAGATGGGAACGAAATTCAAACACCAAGGCTCTATTGATTGCCGGCAAAATGTTGAGATGTCTGGTTTTTAAATTCTAGTAAATCGAAAACTCGTATGAAATTCATGAAACTTGGCATGCTATCATCGAGCGGCATCAACATGTCATGGTGAAAATTTTGTCCCATTTGGAGCAGGTTCGGGAATAAGCTTCTCACAAGCCAGAGCTTCTCACAACAAGCATGATGGTCTCGAAAGGGAACGTACCACCTTTGGGGATGGGACGATATCCATTGCCTCTTATTGCTTTCTAAAAATTTCTAGTGTAAACATAGAACAACAGGAGTGTTGTGTTCAATCTTGGAATTTTTCGGGGTTCGTTTGGCCTTTTTTATGCAGTAACTGGGTTTTCTAGCCATTTTATGTGCATAATTCAAATTTGAACTAAAAGCACATGCTCCAATGCACCAAGGTTGGTTGAAAAATCACATGTGTGTCCTTGGGTGAATTTCTAGGTCCCATGCAAGAGATGGGAATGAAATTCAAACACTAGGGCACTGTTGATTGCCGGCAAAACGTTGAGATGCCTGGTTTTTAAATTCTAGTAAATCCAAAACTCGTATGAAATTCATGAAACTTAGCATTCTATCATGGAGCGGCATCAACATGCCGTGGTGAAAATTTTGTCCCATTTGGGGTAGGTTCGAGTATAAGCCTCTCACAAACCAGAGCTTCTCACAACAAGCATGTTCGTTTCGATAGGGAAGGTACCACCTTTGGGGACGAGACGATATCCGTTGCCTCTTATTGCTTTCAAAAATTTCTAGTGTCAACATAGAACAACAGGAGTGTTGTGTTCAATCTTGAAATCTTTCGGGGTTCGTTTGGCCTTTTTATGCATTAACTGGGTTTTCTAGGAATTTTATGTGCATAATTCAAATTTGAACTACAAGCACATGCTCCAATGCACTAAGGTTGGTTGACAAATCACATGTGTGTCCTTGCGTGAATTTCTAGGTCCCATGCAAGAGATGGGAATGAAATTCAAACACCAGGGCACTGTTGATTGCTGGCAAAACATTGAAATGCCTCGTTTTTAAATTCTAGTAAATCCAAAACTCGTCTGACATTCATGAAACTTGGCATGCTTTCATGGAGCGGCATCAACATGCCGTGGTAAAAAATTTGTCAGGTTTGGGGCAGGTTTGGGTATATGCTTCTCACAACAAGCATCATGTTTTCAGTAGGGAACGTTTCACCTTTGGGGATGAAACGATATCCACTGCCTCTTATTGCTTCCAAAAAAATTCTCGTGTCAACATAGAACAACAGGAGTGTTGTGTCAATTTTTGTAATTTTTCAGGGTTCTTTTGGACATTTTTATGCATTAACTGAGTTTTCAATGCATTTATGTGCATAATTCAAATTTGAACTACATGCACATGCTCCAGTGCATATAAATTGGTTGAAAAGTCAAATCTGTGTCCTTGGGTGCATTCTTAGGTCCCATGGAAGAAATGGGAATTAATTTCAAACACTAGCGCACCGTTGATTGCCGGAAAAACATTGAGATGCCTCGTTTTTAAATTCTAGTAAATCCAAAACTCGTCTGAAATTCATGAAACTTGCATGCTTTCATGGAGCGGCATCAACATGTCGTGGTAAAAATTTTGTCCGGTTTGGGGCAGGTTTGGGTATATGCTTCTCACAAACCAGAGCTTCTCACAACAAGCATCATGGTTTCGGTAGGGAACGTCCCACCTTTGGGGACGAAATGATATCCACTGCCTCTTATTGCTTCCAAAAAATGTCTCGTGTCAACATAGAACAACATGAGTGTTGTGTCAATTTTTGTAATTTTTTGGGGTTCTTTTGGACATTTTTATGCATTAACTGAGTTTTCAATGCATTTATGTGCATAATTCAAATTTGAACTACATGCACATGCTCGAGTGCATATAAATTGGTTGAAAAATCAAATCTGTGTCCTTGGGTGCATGCTTAGGTCCCATGGAAGAAATGGGAATGAATTTCAAACACCAGGGCACCGTTGATTGCTGACAAAACATTGAGATGCCTGGTTTTTGAATTCTAGTAAATCCAAAACTCATTTAAAATTCATTAAACTTTGCATGCTATCATGGAATGGCACCCGACATGATGTGGTATTTTTCGTGTCCATTTTGAGAAAAGGCGCACTCGAATAATGACAGCCAACAAAGGCATTTTGAAAAAATAGCTACCACTTCAATATCTCAAATGTTTGTATAATTCAAACCGTGTGCGTTCTGTTAACCATTCACGTGACGCCACGTGTCTTGGTTTTAATGGTTGTAGGAGGTGTCGTGCCGACAGCTGCTTGACCTTGACTGAACGGGAGGCGTGCGAGCACCGTCCGGTGCGCAGGCTGACCGAGAGGCGTGCAAGTTGTCCTCCAATGCGCAGGCTCACCGGGAAGCGTGCAAGCTTTACACTGCGTAGGCTCACTGGGAAGCGAGCCCTTTGACTTCCATGGCCGCCCGCCTTCCTCTCCATTAATGGCGCCCGAGTCGTAGTTTAATATGGGCGGCCTTATTGTTCGCCTCCCATGCCCCCTCCCCCCCCCCCCCCCCCCCCCGCAGACCTCCACCGCCATGGCGCGGAATAATCATCTGCCACTAGTCTTCAAGTTTGCTGAAGTCAACTCCGAGCCAGAGGAGATAGAAAATAAGGAGGAATGGGGCTCATGGACATGGCCCGGAATGAGCTGGCTGCGGCGGTTGCTTCCCCCGCTCCCGTCCCAGCTCCCATCCCCGCGCCCGCGCTAGCGACCATCCCTGTAGCATTGACGGGCTGGTCGCCGTGCACTATCGCAGAGCTGGAAGCCACGGGCGTCAGCGAGGTCTCCTTGGATCCGCGCGAGCTCGTGTACATGCCAACGCCAGCGCCCCTACCCGTGCGCGCCCCTCCACCCACCGTGGCATCGGCCCCGTGCGTTTGGCTGCACCCACCGCGCCCGTGCGCACCCCTCCACCCACCGTGGCGCCGGTCCCGGTGCGTTTGGCTACACCTGCCGTGCCCGTGCCTGTGCGCCCCCCCCCCCCTCACCGGCATGGGACGATGCCGTCGACCGCTACCTCTCAGCGGCGCCAGTTGTCATCCTCCCGCGCCCCGCCCGTCGATCGCGCGACGACATGATGTTTGATTTACAAGTGAAGAACATTTTGTGCTGTTGGGGAACGTAGCATAAATTCAAAATTTTCCTACGTGTCACCAAGATCTATCTATGGAGTCATCTAGCAACGAGGGAGGAGTGGATCTACATACCCTTGTAGATCGCGCGCGGAAGCGTTCAAGAGAACGGGGTTGATGGAGTCGTACTCGTCGTGATCCAAATCACCGGAGATCCTAGTGCTGAACGGACGGCACCTCCGCGTTCAACACACGTACAGCCCGGTGACGTCTCCCATGCCTTGATCCAGCAAGGAGAGAGGGAGAGGTTGAGGAAGACTCCATCCAGCAGCAGCACAACGGCGTGGTGGTGATGGAGGAGCGTGGCTATCCTGCAGGGCTTCGCCAAGCACCACGGGAGAGGAGGAAGAGAGGTAGGGCTGCACAAACAGGGAGAGATCAGATCACGTATTGGGCAGCCCCTAGGCCTCACTATTTATAGGAGGAGGGGAGGAGGGTGCGCCCCCTCTAGGGTTCCCACCCCTAGGGGGGCGGAAGCCCTAGATGGGAAAAGGGGGGGCGGCCAAGAGGGGAGAGGGGGGCGCCCCTAGGGTGGGCCTTAGGGCCCATCTAAGCCTAGGGTTTCCCCTTCTCCTCCTCTGCTGCGCCTTGGGCCTTGGTGGGGGGGCGCACCAGCCCACCTGGGGCTGGTCCCCTCCCACACTTGGCCCATGCAGCCCTCCGGGGCTGGTGGCCCCACTTGGTGGACCCCCGGGACCCTCCCGGTGGTCCCGGTACGTTACCGATAAACCCCGAAACTTTTCCGGTGACCAAAACAGGACTTCCCATATATAAATCTTTACCTCCGGACCATTCCGGAACTCCTCGTGACGTCCGGGATCTCATCCGGGACTCCGAACAACATTCGGTAACCACATACAAACTTCCTTTATAACCCTAGCGTCATCGAACCTTAAGTGTGTAGACCCTACGGGTTCGGGAGACATGCAGACATGACCGAGATGACTCTCCGGTCAATAACCAACAGCGAGATCTGGATACCCATGTTGGCTCCCACATGTTCCACGATGATCTCATCGGATGAACCACGATGTCAAGGACTTAATCAATCCCGTATACAATTCCCTTTGTCTAGCGGTACGATACTTGCCCGAGATTCGATCGTCGGTATCCCGATACCTTGTTCAATCTCGTTACCGGCAAGTCTCTTTACTCGTTTCATAACACATCATCCCGTGATCAACTCCTTGATCACATTGTGCACATTATGATGATGTCCTACCGAGTGGGCCCAGAGATACCTCTCTGTTTACACGGAGTGACAAATCCCAGTCTCGATTCGTGCCAACCCAACAGACACTTTCGGAGATACCCGTAGTGCACCTTTATAGTCACCCAGTTACGTTGTGACGTTTGGTACACCCAAAGCACTCCTACGGTATCCGGGAGTTGCACAATCTCATGGTCTAAGGAAATGATACTTGACATTAGAAAAGCTTTAGCATACGAACTACATGATCTTGTGCTAGGCTTAGGATTGGGTCTTGTCCATCACATCATTCTCCTAATGATGTGATCCCGTTATCACTGACATCCAATGTCCATGGTCAGGAAACCGTAACCATCTATTGATCAACGAGCTAGTCAACTAGAGGCTTACTAGGGACATGGTGTTGTCTATGTATCCACACATGTATCTGAATTTCCTATCAATACAATTATAGCATGGATAATAAACGATTATCATGAACAAGGAAATATAATAATAATCAATTTATTATTGCCTCTAGGGCATATTTCCAACAGTCTCCCACTTGCACTAGAGTCAATAATCTAGTTCACATCGCCATGTGATTAACACTCAAGGTCACATCCCCATGTGACTAACACCCAAAGAGTTTACTAGAGTCAATAATCTAGTTCACATTACCATGTGATTAACACTCGATGAGTTCTGGGTTTGAACATGTTATGCTTGTGAGAGATGTTATAGTCAACGGGTCTGAATCTTTCAGATCCGTATGTACTTCGCAAATCTCTATGTCATCTTGTAGATGCAGCTACTACGCTATATTTGGAGCCATTCCAAACAACTGTTCTACTATACGAATCCAGTTTACTACTCAGAATAATCTGGATTAGTGTCAAATTTGCATCGGCGTAACCCTTTACGACGAACTCTTTTACCACCTCCATAATCGAGAAAATTCGTTAGTCCACTAGTTACTAAGGATAACTTTGACCGCTGTCCTGTGATCCATTCTTGGATCACTCTTGTACCCCTTGACTGACTCATGGCAAGGCACACTTCAGGTGCGGTACACAGCATAGCATACTGTAGAGAGCCTATGATAAAAGCATAGGGGACGACCTTCGTCCTTCCTCTTTCTTCTGCCGTGGTCGAGCTTTAAGTCTTAACTTCATACCTTACAACTCAGGCAAGAACTCCTTCTTTGACTGATCCATCTTGAACACCTTCAAGATCATGTCAAGGTATGTGCTCATTTGAAAGTACCATTAAGCGTTTTGATCTATCCTTATAGATCTTGATGCTCAATGTTCAAGTAGCTTAATCCAGGCTTTCCATTGAAAAACACTTTCCAAATAACCCTTTATGCTTTCCAGAAATTCTACGTCATTTCTAATCAACAATATGTCAACAACATATATTCATCAGAAATTCTATAGTGCTCCCACTCACTTCTTTGGAAATACAAGTTTCTCATGAACTTTGTATACACCCAAAATCTTTGATCATCATCAAAGCATACATTCCAACTCCGAGATGCTTACTCCAGTCCTCAGAAGGATTGCTGGAGCTTTTGCATACTTATTAGCATCTTTCAGGATTGACAAAACCTTCCGGTTGTATCACATACAACCTTTCCTCAAAAATCGTCGAGGAAACAATGTTTTGATATCCTATCTGCAAGATTTCATAAATAATGCAGTAATCGCTAATATAATTCCAACAGACTCTTAGCATCGCTACGAGTGAGAAAGCCTCATCGTACTCAACTCCTTGAACTTGTCGAAAAACATCTTAACGACAAGTCGAGCTTTCTTAATGGTGACATTTACCATCATTGTCCGTCTTCCTTTTAAAATCCATATGTACCTAACAGCCTTACGACCATCAAGTAGTTCTTCCAAAGTCTACACTTTCTTTTTTCATATATGGATCATGTCTCGGATTTTATGGCCTCGAGCCATTTATCGGAATCCGGGCCCACCATCGCTTCTCCATAGCTCGTAGGTTCATTATTATCTAGCAACATGACTTCCAAGATAGGATTACGTACCACTCTGAAGTAGTATGCATCCTTGTCATCCCACGAGGTTTGGTAGTGACTTGATCTGAAGTTTCATGATCACTATCATAAGCTTCCACTTCAATTGGTGTAGGTGCCACAGGAACAACTCTTGTGCCCTGCCACACACTAGTTGAAGAGATGGTTCAATAACCTCATCAAGTCTCCACCATCCTCCCACTCAATTCTTTCAAGAGAAACTTTTCCTCGAGAAAGGACCCGATTCTAGAAACAATCCCTTATTGCTTTCGGATCTGAGACAGGAGGTATACCCAACTATTTTGGGTGTCCTATGAAGATGCATTTATCCGCTTTGGGTTCGAGCTTATCAGCCTGAAACTTTTTCGCATAAGCGTCGCAGCCCCAAACTTCTAAGAAATGACAGCTTAGGTTTCTCTAAACCATAGTTCATATGGTGTCATCTCATTGGGATTACGTGGTGCCCTATTTAAAGTGAATGTGGTTTTCTTTAATGCCTAACCCATAAACTATCGTGGTAATTCGATAAGAGACATCATGGTATGCATCATATCCAATAGGGTGTAGTTATGATGTTCGGACACACCATCACACTATGGTGTTCCAGGTTGTATTAGTTGTGAAACAATTTCCACAATGTCTTAATTCTGTGCCAAACTCGTAATTTAGATATTCATCTCTATGATCATATCATAGATATTTTATCCTCTTGTCACGATGATCTTTCAACTTCACCCTGAAATTACTTGAACCTTTCAATAATTCAGACTCGTGATTCATCAAGTAAATATGCTCAACATCTACTCAAATCATCTGTGAAGTAAGAACATAACGATATCCACTACATGCCTCAGCACTCATTGGACTGCACACATCAAAATGTATTACTTCCAACAAGTTGCTTTCTAGTTCCATTTTACTGAAAACGAGGCTTTCAGTCATCTTGCCCATGTGGTATGATTTGCATGTCTCAAGTGATTCAAAATCAAGTGAGTCCAAACGGTCCATTTGCATGGAGTTTCTTCATGCATATACACCAATAGACATGGTTCGCATGCCTCAAACTTTTCAAAAACGAGTGAGCCCAAAGATCCATCAACATGGAGTTTCTTCATGCGTTTTATACCGATATGACTTACGTGGCAGTGCCACAAGTAGGTGGTACTATCATTACTATCTTATATCTTTTGGCATGAACATGTGTATCACTATGATCGAGATTCAATAAACCATTCATTTTAGGTGTAAGACCATTGAAGGTATTATTCAAATAAACAGAGCAACCATTACTCTCTCCTTAAATGAATAACCGTATTGCGATAGACATAATCCAATCATGTCTATGCTCAACGCAAACACCAATCTCGATGGTAGAGGGAGCGTGCGATGCTTGATCATATCAACATTGGAAACACTTCCAACACATATCGTCAGCTCACCTTTAGCTAGTCTCCGTTTATTCCGTAGCTTTTATTTTGAGTTACTAACACTTAGCAACCGAACCGGTATCTAATACCCTGGTGCTACTAGGAGTACTAGTAAAGTACACATCAACACAATGTATATCCAATATACTTCTATCGACCTTGCCAGCCTTCTCATCTACCAAGTATCTAGGGTAATTCTGCTCCAGTGGCTGTTCCCCTTATTACAGAAGCACTTAGTCTCGGGTTTGGGTTCAACCTTGGGTTTCTTCACTAGAGCAGCAGCTGATTTGTCGTTTCATGAAGCATCCCTTTTTGCCCTTGCCCTTCTTGAAACTAGTGGTTTCACCAACCATCAACAATTGATGCTCCTTCTTGATCTCTACTTTTGTGGTGTCAAACATCGCGAATATCTCAAGGATCATCATATATGTCCCTGATATATTATAGTTCATCACGAAGCTCAAGCAGCTTGGTGGTAATGACTTCGGAGAACCATCACTATTTCATCTGGAAGATCAACTCCCACTCGATTCAAGCGATTGTTGTATTCAGACAATCTGAGCACAAGTTCAACGATTGAGCTTTTCTCCCTTAGTTTGCAGGCTAAGAAAATCGTCGGAGGTCTTATACCTCTTGACGTGGGCACGAGCCTGAAATCCCAATTTCAGCCCTCGAAACATCTCATATGTTTCGCGACATTTCAAAACGTCTTCGGTGCCTCAATTCTAAACCGTTTAACTGAACTATCACGTAGTTATCAAAATGCGTATGTCAGATGCTCGCAACATCCACAGACGACGTTCGAGGTTCAGCACACTGAGCGGTGCATTAAGGACATAAGCCTTCTATGAAGCAATGAGGACAATCCTCAGTTTATGGACCTAGTCCGCATAATTACTACTATCAACTTTCAACTAAATTTTCTCTAGGAACATATCTAAACAGTAGAACTAAAGCGCGAGCCACGACATAATTTGCGAAGACCTTTTGACTATGTTCAGGATAATTAAGTTCATCTTATGAAATCCCACTCAGATAGACATCCCTCTAGTCATCTAAGTGATTACATGATCCGAGTCAACTAGGCCGTGTCCGATCATCACGTGAGACGGACTAGTCATCATCGGTGAACATCTTCATGTTGATCGTATCTGCCATACAACTCATGCTCGACCTTTCGGTCTTCTGTGTTCCGAGGCCATGTCTGTACACATGCTAGGCTCGTCAAGTCAACCTAAGTGTTCGGCGTGTGTAAATCTGTCTTACACCCGTTGTATGTGAACGTCAGAATCTATCACACCCGATCATCACGTGGTGCTTCGAAACAACGAACTGTCGCAACGGTGCACAGTTAGGGGGAACACTTTCTTGAAATTTTAATGAGGGATCATCTTATTTACTACCGTCATTCTAAGTAAACAAGATGTATAAACATGATAAACATCACATGCAATCAAATAGTGACATGATATGGCCAATATCATATTGCTCCTTTTGATCTCCATCTTCGGGGCTCCATGATCATCATCGTCACCGGCATGACACCATGATCTCCATCATCATGATCTCCATCATCGTGTCTTCATGAAGTTGTCTCGCCAACTATTACTTCTACTACTACAGCTAACGGTTAGCAATAAAGTAAAGTAATTACATGATGTTTATGTTGACACGCAGGTCATAAATAAATTAAGACAACTCCTATGGCTCCTGCCGGTTGTCATACTCATCGACATGCAAGTCGTGATTCCTATTACAAGAACATGATCATCTCATACATCACATATATCATTCATCACATCCTTTGGCCATATCACATCACATAGCATACCCTGCAAAAACAAGTTAGACGTCCTCTAATTGTTGTTTGCATGTTTTACGTGGCTGCTATGGGTTTCTAGCAAGAACGTTTCTTACCTATGCAAAGACCACAACGTGATATGCCAATTGCTATTTACCCTTCATAAGGACCCTTTTCATCGAATCCGATCCGACTAAAGTGGGAGAGACAGACACCCGCCAGCCACCTTATGCAACTGGTGCATGTCAGTCGGTGGAACCGGTCTCACGTAAGAGTACGTGTAAGGTCGGTCCGGGCCGCTTCATCCCACAATGCCACCGAATCAAAATTGGACTAGTAACGGCAAGCATATTGGACAAAATCAACGGCCACAACTACTTTGTGTTCTACTCGTGCATAGAAACTACGCAATGGACCTAGCTCATGATGCCACTGTTGGGGAACGTAGCATAAATTCAAAATTTTCCTACGTGTCACCAAGATCTATCTATGGAGTCATCTAGCAACGAGGGAGGAGTGGATCTACATACCCTTGTAGATCGCGCGCGGAAGCGTTCAAGAGAACGGGGTTGATGGAGTCGTACTCGTCGTGATCCAAATCACCGGAGATCCTAGTGCCGAACGGACGGCACCTCCGCGTTCAACACATGTACAGCCCGGTGACGTCTCCCATGCCTTGATCCAGCAAGGAGAGAGGGAGAGGTTGAGGAAGACTCCATCCAGCAGCAGCACAACGGCGTGGTGGTGATGGAGGAGCGTGGCTATCCTGCAGGGCTTCGCCAAGCACCGCGGGAGAGGAGGAAGAGAGGTAGGGCTGCACCAACAGGGAGAGATCAGATCACGTATTGGGCAGCCCCTAGGCCTCACTATTTATAGGAGGAGGGGAGGAGGGTGCGCCCCCTCTAGGGTTCCCACCCCTAGGGGGGCGGCAGCCCTAGATGGGAAAAGGGGGGGCGGCCAAGAGGGGAGAGGGGGGCGCCCCCTAGGGTGGGCCTTAGGGCCCATCTAAGCCTAGGGTTTCCCCTTCTCCTCCTCTGCTACGCCTTGGGCCTTGGTGGGGGGGCGCACCAGCCCACCTGGGGCTGGTCCCCTCCCACACTTGGCCCATGCAGCCCTCCGGGGCTGGTGGCCCCACTTGGTGGACCCCCGGGACCCTCCCGGTGGTCCCGGTACGTTACCGATAAACCCCGAAACTTTTCCGGTGACCAAAACAGGACTTCCCATATATAAATCTTTACCTCCGGACCATTCCGGAACTCCTCGTGACGTCTGGGATCTCATCCGGGACTCCTAACAACATTCGGTAACCACATACAAACTTCCTTTATAACCCTAGCGTCATCGAACCTTAAGTGTGTAGACCCTACGGGTTCGGGAGACATGCAGACATGACCGAGATGACTCTCCGGTCAATAACCAACAGCGGGATCTGGATACCCATGTTGGCTCCCACATGTTCCACGATGATCTCATCGGATGAACCACGATGTCAAGGACTTAATCAATCCCGTATACAATTCCCTTTGTCTAGCGGTATGATACTTGCCCGAGATTCGATCATCGGTATCCCGATACCTTGTTCAATCTCGTTACCGGCAAGTCTCTTTACTCGTTTCGTAACACATCATCCCATGATCAACTCCTTGATCACATTATGCACATTATGATGATGTCCTACCGAGTGGGCCCAGAGATACCTCTCTGTTTACACGGAGTGACAAATCCCAGTCTTGATTCGTGCCAACCCAACAGACACTTTCGGAGATACCCGTAGTGCACCTTTATAGTCACCCAGTTACGTTGTGACGTTTGGTACACCCAAAGCACTCCTACGGTATCCGGGAGTTGCACAATCTCATGGTCTAAGGAAATGATACTTGACATTAGAAAAGCTTTAGCATACGAACTACATGATCTTGTGCTAGGCTTAGGATTGGGTCTTGTCCATCACATCATTCTCCTAATGATGTGATCCCGTTATCACTGACATCCAATGTCCATGGTCAGGAAACCGTAACCATCTATTGATCAACGAGCTAGTCAACTAGAGGCTTACTAGGGACATGGTGTTGTCTATGTATCCACACATGTATCTGAGTTTCCTATCAATACAATTATAGCATGGATAATAAACGATTATCATGAACAAGGAAATATAATAATAATCAATTTATTATTGCCTCTAGGGCATATTTCCAGCATGTGCTGCCTTGAAGACTTCAACAACAGCGTCCTGGAGGACGACAACGACAACGACGGTGTGGCACCCCGCCTCCGCCGCCGCCGGAAATAGTTTTTTGGGGGTTTAATACTGTATCTCGAATTCTCAATCATATGAATATAAATTCGTAGTCTGACTGAATGAAAGATATGGTTTGAACGAACTTGTGTTTTTCTCTCTTAATTTACAGACTTATCAAATGATTTTCTTTTTAATAAACGTCAATGGTTTTTAAATATAAAACACGCATCGCAAATGTTTTAGTTAGAACACCTGTATGCAAACCGACAGCTTCCCCGGGAAGCCAAGGGAAAATGTGCCGAGCAGGATTTCTGCATCCGTTCAACGCAAATGGTTGTTTGCATGACCCGTGTGCAACCACGTACAAACAATTGGGTAAGATTTGCATATCTGTCATTTTGGGTATGTTTCCATTTCTCAAACTGGAAAGATTGACATTTGTTTATCTAGTAACATTACCATTTGTCAACCTTGTAACATTGCGATTTGTCAAAATATGTAGCTAAAAATCACTAGCACTATCTAATTTTTGCAACTAAAATCACTAGCACTGTTCATATGGACACCACTAGCAGGCGTGAGTTCATGGACACATATGCAAATGTACAATTGATTACATTCAGCAAGTCATCAACCCACAACGACAACGAGGATATACATTGGATTATAGATCATTTACAACAAAACATTCTAGTAAAGTTTTTCTCACACAACAAATAACAAAGCGATGAAATGAACTTCAGCTCAACCACTCGTCGGTGTTGGAAATGCTTGCTTTGAACCAGAAGTGATTCTCTGGGAAGGGCCAGCTACTGTCAATCTCGAGACCAACGCAGGACTGATCATCCAGGCTGAAGCGGCCTATTTCAATACCCATATTGGGATGGTAGGGAAGCATAGTAATGTCCGAGGTATAGATACAGTTGCTTCTCATAAATGGTAGTAACGTTGTGTCAATAGCAGCTGGATCCCTTCCACCATCATTGGATAGTTTTGTCCAAGGAAGAGCGAGTCTCCTCCAAGGAGAAGGTGTTGGCGCTAGTACACCAGTATCCATCCCGAATACCCTGCAACGGATGTTGGAATGGGTCCGGAGAGTGCGACCATACGAGACAACACCTGCTTCCTTAGTAACATCAGCAGTGCCCCGTATACAGACAAGAAGAGGTGATCCATCGGAATAAGTTGTCAGGCGCCACTGAGTATATGGGTCCTGCTCGTCCTCATGCTTGTGAATAAAATTTTCAAGTATAGGTGGTGGAATGTTCACAGGACCTTGGAAACACAAGAAGGTTAATTAGTAAAGGGAAACTAGCTAACCCGCATGCATGTGGATGAAAAAATTATAATTACGGTGGAAGACAAACGTACTGAAATCATGCGGATTTCATGCAAAAACAGTGCCATGAGTGGTGGCAGCAAACACAAGACCCTCGTATTGAATTGCATCACAGTACTCATCCGTGTATAGAAACTGATTTTTGAGCAATATCCATCGAGTCATACCATGAAGGACGACAACAAGCTTGTCGAAGATAGCGACAGCATAAGCATTCCTATAACCCCAAGAGCGGTTGGGAACTCGACAAATTGCTATCTTCCATAGATGACACTCAGCATGATCGTATTTGAACTCACATAGAATACCGGTGTACTCAACCTCTCGGCAGTCATCTAAGATTTTTCGAAGTGGAACCCGGTGACGAGTGTACACATTCACAAGTTCCCGCACGCAGTTGTACCCAATATAGACAACCCAATCTCCATTTGCGCCTGCCCAAACCTTGCCCTCAAGAGATGGCATCTTAACATCATACGTATCATTATCAAGTGGCATCAACTTACACAAGGCGAGGCTTCCCTTGTCCCCGCGCCAGTCAGAAGGGTCACGGCGAAGAAGATAGGGGAGATCAAACTGCTCCTGGACCCTTGGGTTCCTTGTAATGATGTTAGTAGTTGAGTCGAGAATGGTCTTGAACGAACCTGCCATGCTAGCCGAGGTGATGACGTCGCACCGATCAATGAGTTCCTCCACCACGTCATCATTCAGATCGGGGCAAGAATAACGGGGTCATTTCCGGCTTGTTCCCTCCATGGAGAAGACGATCAAACAATGGCAGAAGGAAGGGTGAAGGCAAATGGAGGAGGGAGGAAGAGCTAGCGTGCGACAGCAGTTCCAAATCGAGAGAGAAAGGCAAAGAGTCGGTGGACGGTTGCCACGGCACGCGAAGAGGCGACTGGGGAGCGAACGGTTTCCACAGAGGTCACACACTGACGACAAGGGCTGAGTGAACCGCATCCAATCCCATCGCACAACACACATGTCTTGTTAATTTGAACCGTTTCTGTTCTCTTGTGTCAATGCAAACAGTTCATCCAAGTGAACCGCACGCCGTATATCGCACACACCTTGATCTGGCTGGCCATTTCTTTTGTGTTGCCTAATCACAAACGGTTCATCCGAGTGAACCGTATGTTGTATACCGCACACACCTTCATGTGGTTGCCCGTTTCTTTTGTGTTGCCTAATCACAAACAGTTCATCTGAGTGAACCGTATGCTGTGTATCGCACACGCCTTCATCTGGCTGCCCGTTTATTTTTTTCCTCCTCGCCGCAAACAGTTAATTGAACTGAACCGTATGCCCTTCATCGCACACGCAACTAAAATCTGAACCGTGTTTGATGTGTCCTCCATCGCAAACATTTTATACATTTATGACGGTTTTCATACACCACCGTTTGTGATTATGGCATCGCACACAGTTTCTCAAAGGGTCTCTGATTGTACTGCCGCGTTAGCAGCATCCTACAGTAGTGACTGGAGCATGTGCATGTACTTCAAATTTGAATTATGCACATAAATGCATTGAAAACTCAATTAATGCATAAAAATTTCCAAACGAACCCCGAAAAATCACAAAAAAACACACAACACTCCTGTTGTTCTATGTTGACACGAGAAAAATTAAAGGAATAAGAGGCAATGGATATCATTTCGTCCCCAAAGGTGGGACGTTCCCTACCGAAAACCATCATGCTTGTTGTGAGAAGCTCCGGTTTGTGAGAAGCATATACCCAAACCTGCCCCAAATTGGACAAAACTTTTACCACGGCATGTTGACGCCGCTCCATGATAGCATGCAAGTTTCATGAATTTCAGACAGGTTTTGGATTTACTAGAATTTAAAAACCAGGCATCTCAACATTTTGCCGGCAATCAACGGTGCCCTAGTGTTTGAAATGCATACCCATTTCTTGCATGGGACCTAAGCATGCACCCAAGGACACAGATTTGATTTTTCAACCAATTTATATGCACTGGAGCATGTCCATGTAGTTCAAATTTGAATTATGCACATAAATGCATTGAAAACTCAGCTAATGCATAAAAATGTCCAAACAAACCCTGAAAAATCACAAAAATTCACACAACACTCCTGTTATTCTATGTTGATACAAGAAAAAAAATTGAAACCAATAAGAGGCAAGGGATATCATTTCGTCCCCAAAGGTGGGATGTTCCCTACCGAAAACCATCATGCTTGTTGTGAGAAGCTCCGGTTTGTGAGAAGCATATACCCAAACCTGCCCCCAAATGGGGCAAAAAATTTACCACGGAATGTTGATGCCACTCCATGTTAGCATGCCAAGTTTCATGAATTTCAGACGGGTTTTGGATTTACCCGAATTTAGAAACCAGGCATCTCAATGTTTTGCCGGCAATCAATGGTGCCCCGGTGTTTGAAATTCATTCCCATTTCTTGCAAGGGACCTAAGCATGCACCCAAGGATACAGATTTGATTTTTCAACCAATTTATATGCACTGGAGCATGTGCATGTAGTTCAAATTTGAATTGTGCACATAAATGCATTAAAAAGTCAGTTAATGCATAAAAATGTCCAAACGAACCCCGAAAAATCACAAAAAATCACACAACACTCTTGTTGTTCTATCTTGACATGAGAAAAAATTTGAAAGCAATAAGAGGCAATGGATATCGTTTCGTCCCCAAAGGTGGGACGTTCCCTACCGAAAACCATCATGCTTGTTGTGAGAAGCTCCGGTTTGTGAGAAGCATATACCCAAACCTGCCCCAAATGGGACTTTTACTACGGCATGTTGATGCCGCTCCATGATAGCATGCCAAGTTTCATGAATTTCATACGGGTTTTGGATTTACTAGAATTTAAAAATCAGGCATCTCAACATTTTGCCGACAATCAACGGTGCCCTGGTATTTGAAATTCATTCCCATTTCTTGCATGGGACCTAAGCATGCACCCAAGGACACAGATTTGATTTTTCAACCAATTTATATGCACTGGAGCATGTGCATGTAGTTCAAATTTGAATTATGCACATAAATGCATTGAAAACTCAGTTAATGCATAAAAATGTCCGAATGAACCCCGAAAAATCACAAAAATTCACACAACACTCCTGTTGTTGTATGTTGACATGAGAAAAAAAAATGAAAGCAATAAGAGGCAATGGATATCGTTCCGTCCCCAAAGGTGGGACGTTCCCTACCGAAAACCATCATGCTTGTTGTGAGAAGCTCCAGTTTGTGAGAAGCATATACCCAAACCTGCCCCAAATGGGACAAAAATTACCACTGCATGTTGATGCCGCTCCATGATAGCATGCCAAGTTTCATGAATTTCAGATGGGTTTTGGATTTACTAGAATTTAAAAATCAGGCATCTCAATATTTTGCTGGCAATCAACGGTGCCCTAGTGTTTGAAATTCATTCCCATTTCTTGCATGGGACCTAAGCATGCACCCAAGGACACAGATTTGATTTTTCAACCAATTTATATGCACTAGAGCATGTGCATGTAGTTCAAATTTGAATTATGCACCTGAAATGGCTAGAAAACCAATTTAATGTATAAAATGTTCAAACGAACCCTGAATAATTCCAATTTTTTTACGACACACATATAGTTGCATGTTCACTCCAGATAAAAGGTCTAGCAATTCAAACACCGTCCATTGCCGCTATGACCCCATTATGTAATTCGAATCAAGATGAAAAATCAAGTAGATCGCACACAGTTTATTATCAGCAACCGTGTGAGATGCAGCACAAAATATCCTGGAGCACCGTCGGTGTATAGTACGCCTATGGCTTACGCGATAAGGTGCGTCGGATACAGTCCATAGCCGGCGTCTCAAGCACACTAGCTCGCTCCCCAAATATCATTTCACTGTTCAATCGTCGCCAGTGAAAGATTGGCACGTGGACCCGCGTCGTGAGGGAAACTTCGGTAGCCCACTCCGAAAAGAGCGTGGCCGCAGCCGCCATCCGCGTGTTAACAAGGTGCATAAGCGCGGGCGCAATCTACGACCGGGTAGCAAAGGCAGCCCAAACGGCCGTTGTTGCTTCTCAAGTGGCGGCAGCAACATCTGCCTCGGGGATAGCAACTGTCGAGAGCGGCACAGCAGCTTTTTGTTCCGCAGCGGCGGCCGTAGCCTGATAGAGGCCGCCCACGACCATGTCGAGGCCGCCCATGCCCAGCTCCTGGCGGTCACCGCACAAATCGAATGAAGCTTCTCCGACAACGGTCGGCAACCCATGGCCGAAGAGCTGGCAATCGCCGAGAGCGTTCGAGCAGCCGTCCGCTCCTCCGCTGCATACCTTGCAATGACGGAGCCCGTCCAAGCCCAGATCGCGTCCGCCCACGCGCAGCTCGTGGTGGCCTTTTCCAAAGAGATGGCGGATGCGGATGGCGAGATGATTGCCGAGTATGGTGTGATGGATGCCATGGAGCCCCCGCTACCTCTTGAGCACTGTGTTGGTTTTCCCCGAAAAGGAAGGGATGATGCAGCAAAGTAGCGTAAGTATTTCCCTCAGTTTTTTGAGAACCAAGGTATCAATCCAGTAGGAGGCTACACGCGAGTCCCTCGCACCTGCACAAAACAAATAAATCCTCGCAACCAATGCGATAAGGGGTTGTCAATCCCCACACGGCCACTTGCGAGAGTGAGATCTGATAGATATGATAAGATAATATTTTTTGTATTTTTGTGATAAAGATGCAAAGTAAAGTAAAGCAAAGTAAAAAACCAAAGGACATAACTAAGTAGTAGGAGATTAATATGATGAAGATAGACCCGGGGGCCATAGGTTTCACTAGTGGTTTCTCTCAAGAGCATAAGTATTCTACGGTGGATGAACAAATTACTGTTGAGCAATTGACAGAATTGAGCATAGTTATGAGAATATCTAGGCATGATCATGTATATAGGCATCATGTCCGACACAAGTAGACCGACTCCTGCCTGCATCTACTACTATGAACTCCACTCATCGACCGCTATCCAGCATGCATCTAGAGTATTAAGTTAATGAAAATAGAGTAATGCCTTAAGCAAGATGACATGATGTAGAGGGATAAACTCATGCAATATGATGAAAACCCCATCTTGTTATCCTTGATGGCAACAATACAATACGTGCCTTGCTGCCCCTACTGTCACTGGGAAAGGACGCCGCAAGATTGAACCCAAAGCTAAGCACTTCTCCAATTGCAAGAAAGATCAATCTAGTAGGCCAAACCAAACTGGTAATTCGAAGAGACTTGCAAAGATAACCAATCATACATAAAAGAATTCAGAGAAGATTCAAATATTGTTCATAGATAGACTTGATCATAAACCCACAATTCATCGATCTCAACAAACACACCGCAAAAAGAAGATTACATCGAATAGTTCTCCACAAGAGAGGGGGAGAACATTGTATTGAGATCCAAAAAGAGAGAAGAAGCCATCTAGCTACTAACTATGGACCCGTAGGTCTGAGGTGAACTACTCACACTTCATCGGAGGGGCTATGGTGTTAACGTAGAAGCCCTCCATGATCGATGCCCCCTCCGGCGGAGCTCCGGAATAGGCCCCAAGATGGGATCTCGTGGATACAGAAAGTTGCGGCGGTGGAATTATGGTTTTTGCTCCGTCTCTACTCGTTTGGGGTACGTAGGTATATATAGGAGGAAGGAGTACGTCGGTGGAGCATCAGGGGGCACACGAGGGTGGAGGGCGCGCCTGGGGGGGTAGGCGTGCCCCCCTACCTCGTGGCCTCCTCTTTTGTGTCTTGACGTAGGGTCCAAGTCTCCTGGGTCTTGTTCGTTGAGAAAATCACGTTCCCGAAGGTTTCATTCCGTTTGGACTCCATTTGATATTCCTTTTCTTCGAAACCCTAAAACAGGCAAAAAAACAGCAATTCTGGGCTGGGCCTCCGGTTAATAGGTTAGTCCCAAAAATAATATAAAAGTGGATAATAAAGCCCAATAATTTCCAAAACAGTAGATAATATAGCATGGAGCAATCAAAAATTATAGATACGTTGGAGACGTATCAGGCATCCCCAAGCTTAATTCCTGCTCGTCCTCGAGTAGGTAAATGATAAAAACAGAATTTTTGATGCGGAGTGCTACTTGGCATAATTTTAATGTAATTCTTCTTAATTGTGGTATGAATATTCAGATCCGAAAGATTCAAGACAAAAGTTTATATTGACATAAAAATAATAATATTTCAAGCATACTAACAAAGCAATTATGTCTTCTCAAAATAACATGGCCAAAGAAAGTTCATCCCTACAAAATCATATAGTTTAGTCATGCTCCATTTTCGTCACACAAGAATTCTCTCATCATGCACAACCCCGATGACAAGCCAAGCAATTGTTTCATACTTTAGTAATCTCAAACCTATAAACTTTCACGCAATATATGAGCGCGAGCCATGGACATAGCACTATGGGTGGAATAGAATATAATGAGGGGGGTTATGTGGAGAAGACAAAAAAGGAGAAAGTCTCACATCAACGAGGCTAATCAATGGGCTATGGAGATGCCCACCGATTGATGTTAATGCAAGGAGTAGGGATTGCCATGCAACGGATGCACTAGAGCTATAAATGTATGAAAGCTCAACAAAAGAAACTAAGTGGGTGTGCATCCAACTTGCTTGCTCACGAAGACCTAGGGCACTTGAGGAGGCCGATTGTTGGAATATACAAGCCAAGTTCTATAATGAAAAATTCCCACTAGTATATGAAAGTGACAAAACAAGAGACTCTCTATCATGAAGATTACGGTGCTACTTTGAAGCACAAGTGTGGCAAAGGATAGTAACATTGTCCCTTCTCTCTTTTTCTCTCATTTTTTTGTTTGGCCTTTCTCCTTTTTTATATGGCCTTTCTTTTTTTTATAATTCCTCACTTGGGACAATGCTCTAGAAAATGATGATCATCACACTTCTATTTATTTACAACTCAATGATTACAACTCGATACTAGAACAAAGGATGGCTCTATATGAATGCTTCCGACGGTGTACCGGGATATGCAATGAACCAAGAGTGACATGTATGAAAGAATTATGAATGGTGGCTTTGCCACAAATACTATGTCAACTCCATGATCATGCTAAGAAATATGACAATAATGAATGTGTCATGATAAACGGAATGGTGGAAAGTTGCATGGCAATATATCTCGGAATGGCTATGGAAATGCCATAATAGGTAGGTATGGTGGCTGTTTTTAGGAAGATATAAAGAGGTTTATGTGTGAAAGAGCGTATCATATCACGGGGTGTGGATGCACCGGCAAAGTTTGCGCCAACTCTCGATGTGAGAAAGGGCAATGCACGGTACCGAAGAGGCTAGCAAGGATGGAAGGGTGAGAGTGCGTATAATCCATGGACTCAACATTAGTCATAAAGAACTCACATACTTATTGCAAAAATCTACAAGTCATCAAAAACCTCGGTACTACGCGCATGCTCCTAGGGGGATAGATTGGTAGGAAAAGACCATCGCTCGTCCCCGACCGCCACTCATAAGGAGGACAATCAAATAACACCTCATGTTTCAAATTTGTTACATAACGTTTACCATACGTGCATGCTACGGGACTTGCAAACTTCAACACAAGCATTTCTCAATTTCATAACTACTCAACTAGCACGACTTTGATATTATTACCTCCATATCTCAAAACAATCATCAAGCATCAAACTTCTCTTAGTATTCAAAACACTCATAAGAAAATTTTGCTAATCTTGAATACCTAGCATAATAGGATTTTAAGTAAATTACCATGCTATTTAAGAATATCAAAATAATCTAAGTGAAGCATGAGAGATCAATAGTTTCTATAAAACAAATCCACCACCGTGCTCTAAAAGATATAAGTGAAGTACTAGAGCAAAACTATATAACTCAAAAGGTATAAGCGAAGCACATAGAGTATTCTAACAAATTCCAAATCATGTATGGCTTCACTCAAAAGGTGTGTGCAGCAAGGATGGTTGTGGTAAACTAAAAATTAAAGACTCAAATCATACAATACGCTCCAAGCAAAACACATATCATGTGGCGAATAAAAATATAGCTCCAAGTAAAGTTACCGATAGAAGTAGACGAAAGAGGGGATGCCTTCCGGGGCATCCCCAAGCTTTGGCTTTTAGGTGTCCTTAGATTATATTGGGGGTGCCATGGGCATCCCCAAGCTTAGGCTCTTTCCACTCCTTGTTCCATAATCCATCAAATCTTTACCCAAAACTTGAAAACTTCACAACACAAAACTCAAAGTAGAAAATCTCGTGAGCTCCGTTAACGAAAGAAAACAAAAGAACACTTCAAGGTACTGTAATGAACTCATTCTTTATTTATATTGGTGTTACACCTACTGTATTCCAACTTCTCTATGGTTTATAAACTATTTTACTAGCCATAGATTCATCAAAATAAGCAAACAACACACGAAAAACAGAATCTGTCAAAAACAGAACAGTCTGTAGTAATCTATAGCTAGCGCAAGATCTGGAACCCCAAAAATTCTAAAATAAATTTATCGACGTGAGGAATTTATCTATTAATCATCTGCAAAAATAATTAACTAAATATCACTTTTAAAATAAAAATGGCAGCAGTTCTCGTGAGCGCTAAAGTTTCTGTTTGGAAAGTGTAACAAGACTTTCCCCAAGTCTTCCCAACGGTTCTACTTGGCACATACACTAATTAAACACAAAAAACACAACCAAAACAGAGGCTAAATAAATTATTTATTACTAAACAGGAGCAAAAAGCAAGGAATAAAAAATAAAATTGGGTTGCCTCCCAACAAGCGCTATTGTTTAACGCCCCTAGCTAGGCATAACAAGCAAGGACAGATCTAGGTATTGCCATCTTTGGTAGGCAATCCATAAGTGGCTCTCATAATAGATTCATAAGGTAATTTGATTTTTTTCTAGGAAAGTGTTCCATGCCTTTCCTTAATGGAAATTGGAATCTAATATTTCCTTCCTTCATATCAATAATTGCACCAATCATTCTAAGGAAAGGTCTACCAAGAATAATAGGACATGAAGGATTGCAATCTATGTCAAGAACAATAAAATCTACGGGCACATAATTCCTATTTGCAACAATAAGAACATCATTAATTCTTCCCATAGGTTTCTTAATAGTGGAATCCGCAAGGTGCAAGTTTAAAGAGCAATCATCAAAATCACGAAAACCTAACAAATCACACAAAGTCTTTGGAATCATGGAAACACTAGCACCCAAATCACATAAAGCATAGCATTCATGATCTTTAATTTTAATTTTAATAGTTGGTTCCCACTTATCATAAAGTTTTCTATGGATAGAAACTTCCAATTCAAGTTTTTCTTCATAAGATTGCATCAAGGCATCAATGATATGTTTAGTAAACGCTTTATTTTGACTATAAGCATGAGGAGAATTTAGCACGGATTGCAACAAGGAAATACAATCAATCAAAGGGCAATTTTCATAGTTAAATTCCTTGAAATCCATAATAGTGGGTTTAGCAACATCTAGGGTTTTAATTTCTTCAATCCCACTTTTATCAATTTTAGCATCAAGATCAAAAAATTCCAAATTCTTGGAACGTCTTCTAGGTAAAGGTGGATCATATTCAGTCCCATAATTATCAAGATTCATATTGAAAAACAAAGATTTAATAGGGGACACATCAATACCTTTTAGATCTTTATCTTTATTTTCATAGGAACTAGAAGAACACGCTCTTATAAAGGCATCTTTCTTAGCACGCATCCTAGCGGTTCTTTCTTTGCACTCATCAATGGAAATTCTCGTGGCTTTGAGGGACTCATTGATATCATGCTTAGGTGGAATAGATCTAAGTTTCAAAGAATCAATAACAAGATAAATTCTATCAACGTTCCTAGCCAACTCATCAATCTTAAGCAATTTTTCTTCAATCAAAGCATTAAAATTCTTTTGTGAAGTAATAAATTCTTTAATATTAGATTCAAAATCAGAGGGCATCTTATTATAATTTCCATAAGAATTGTTGTAGGAATTACCATAATTATTAGAGGGATTACTAGGATAAGGCCTAGGATTGAAATTTCCTCTATATGCGTTGTTACCAAAATTGTTCCTACCAACAAAATTCACATCCATAGATTCTATTCTCAATCAAAGTAGACAAGGGTATATCATTAGGATCAGAAGAAACACTCTTACTAGCAAATAATTTCATAAGTTCATCCATCTTTCCACTCAAAATATTAACTTCTTCTATCGCATGCACCTTTTTATTAGTAGATCTTTTAGTACGCCATTGAGAATAATTAACCATAATATTATCTAGGAGTTTAGTAGCTTCTCCTAAAGTGATTTCCATAAAAGTGCCTCCCGCGGTCGAATCTAAAGATTTCTAGAAGCAAAATTCAATCCAGCATAAAAAATTGTATAATCATCCACAAATTTAAACCATGAGTAGGGCAATTACATATCATTAGTTTCATTCTCTCCCAAGCTTGTGCAACATTTTCATGATCAAGTTGCTTAAAATTCATAATATTGTTTCTAAGAGAAGATCTTAGCGGGAGGAAAATACTTAGAGATAAAAGCATCTCTGCACTTGTTCCATGAATCAATACTATTTTTAGGCAAAGACGAAAACCAAGCTTTAGCACGATATCTAAGAGAAAAAGGAAATAGCTTCATTTTAACAATATCGTTATCCACATCTTTCTTCTTTTGCATATCACACAAATCAACGAAGCTATTTAGATGGGTAGCGGAATCTTCACTAGGAAGGCCGGAAAACGGATCTTTCATGACAAGATTCAGCAAAGCAGTATTAATTTCACAAGATTCAGCATCGGTAAGAGGAGCAATCCGAGTGCTAATAAAATCATTGTTGTTGGTATTGGTGAAGTCACACAATTTAGTGTTATCTTGAGCCATCGTGACAAACAAGCAAACTAACACACAAGCAAACAAAAAGCAAGCGGGCAAAAGGAGGCAAACGGGAAAGAGAAGGAGGATAGAGAGAGAGGGCGAATAAAACAGCAAGGGTGAAGTGGGGGAGAGGAAAACGAGAGGCAAATGGCAAATAATGTAATGCGGGAGATAAGGGTATGTGATGGGTACTTGGTATATTGACTTTTCGTAGACCTCCCCGGCAACGGCGCCAGAAATCCTTCATGCTACCTCTTGAGCACTACGTTTGTTAAGTAGTAGGAGATTAATATGATGAAGATAGACCCGGGGGCCATAGGTTTCACTAGTGGCTTCTCTCGAGAGCATAAGTATTCTACGGTGGGTGAACAAATTACTGTTGAGCAATTGACAGAATTGAGCATAGTTATGAGAATATCTAGGCATGATCATGTATATAGGCATCACGTCCGAGACAAGTAGACCGACTCTTGCCTGCATCTACTACTATTACTCCACTCATCAACCGCTATCCAGCATGCATCTAGAGTATTAAGTTAATGAAAATAGAGTAACGCCTTAAGCAAGATGACATGATGTAGAGGGATAAACTCATGCAATATGATGAAAACCCCATCTTGTTATCCTCGATTGCAACAATACAATACGTGCCTTGCTGCCCCTACTGTCACTGGGAAAGGACACCGCAAGATTGAACCCAAAGCTAAGCACTTCTCCCATTGCAAGAAAGGTCAATCTAGTAGGCCAAACCAAACTGATAATTCGAAGAGACTTGCAAAGATAACCAATCATACATAAAAGAATTCAAAGAAGATTCAAATATTGTTCATTGATAGACTTGATCATAAACCCACAATTCATCGGTCTCAACAAACACACCGCAAAAAGAAGATTACATCGAATAGTTCTCCACAAGAGAGGGGGAGAAAATTGTATTGAGATCCAAAAAGAGAGAAGAAGCCATCTAGCTACTAACTATGGACCCGTAGGTCTGAGGTGAACTACTCACACTTCATCGGAGGGGCTATGGTGTTGATGTAGAAGCCCTCCGTGATCGATGCCCCCTCCAGTGGAGCTCCGGAACAGGCCCCAAGATGGGATCTCGTGGATACAGAAAGTCGGTGGAATTAGGGTTTTTGCTCCGTCTCTGATCGTTTGGGGGTACGTAGGTATATATAGGAGGAAGGAGTACGTCGGTGGAGCAACAGGGGGCCCACGAGGGTGGAGGGCGCGCCTAAGGGGGGGGGGGGTTGGCGCGCCCCTACCTTGTGGCCTCCTCTTTTGTGTCTTGACGTAGGGTCCAAGTCTCTTGGGTCTTGTTCGTTGAGAAAATCACGTTCCCGAAGGTTTCCTTCCGTTTGGACTCCGTTTGATATTCCTTTTCTTCGAAACCCTAAAACAGGCAAAAAACAACAATTCTGGGCTGGGCCTCCGGTTAATAGGTTAGTCCCAAAAATAATATAAAAGTGGATAATAAAGACCAATAATGTCCAAAACAGTAGATAATATAGCATGGAGCAATCAAAAATTATAGATACGTTGGAGACGTATCAGCCCCTTCCCCAGGAGACCGTCGGGCGCGAGCTGGACATGGAGGCGGCGGCAGAGATCGACGAGCACCAGCCGTAGTAGTAATCTTTGTTTTGTTTAATTAAGAGCGCCGGTCTTTAATTTGTTAGAGTGATGTTTAGGTCATCTAGCTCTGTTTAATTGCTGAACTTGCTCGATTAAGAAGTGTAGGTGTGTTGTAGTCTCCTTTGTGTACCCAAATTATGCAATGACGTGGATGACCACTGTAACCATGGAAATTCGAACCAAAACTTTTGACATTCAAACTCATCACACACGGTGAAGCTATCTAAATCGTTTGTGATGTCCACATAGCATACACAGTTCTGAATAAGGGACCATGCCTGATGACACTTTGCGCGCCAGTTTTTTAACTGAAGTGATTCCAAATTTTCGGCTTCCGCGGAAATATCTACCTCCCCGCCCCCTCCCCCTTACCAAAAGCCACATTTCCCCTCTTTCTGCCTTCCTTTCCAAGTTGAAACCTTCACTCCTTGCTTGCAGTGCCGCCTCCTCATCGACGACCCTCCTTCACGCTGCTCGGCCACGTCTATCCAGGCAGGTAATCCACACCCGACCCCCATCCTCCTCCTCCTTCCACATCCCACATGCCCCGACCGCCGGCGCGAGCGCGACACCTTCCACCCAAATCACTGACCCCTCCACCAAATAAGCGCCACCCTAAGCCATGGTGCACGCAGTATAGCCAGGATCTCAATGAGCATTTGGCAGCGGAGAAGAAAATCGCGGCCGCACGCGCGGATAAGGTCACGATGGCTGCCATTCGTACCGACCCCCAGATCTTGGAGGAGCACCTTGACATTTGCTAGTTACACCAGTTAAGCATGCTCGGTTTACCCGTTGCATGTGCTGCTCCTTCCTTTCTTTCAAAAATTCTAGTGAATTGTGCTATCTAATTTTACCATGCAATCTAGTGCTCTAGTGTATATGTTTGATATGTCGTGCAGTGTGGTGCTCACTTATTAACTATTTTTTTAATTAGTTGTCATCTTCAGTTAACTGTTTGGTTCAATTCTACAAATGTGATGTTCGATTCTTCAGGCTGCAATTTTGTATTGTCTTCCATGTGAGAAATAAATCGAATTTATCTTTACAAAATACATGAGAAACGAATACAATTGCTATATTTACAAGTTGTCAAGCAGGCTTGGTTTGGTTATACATTGTGCAATGTGGTGCTTAGTTAACGTTTGGTTCATTTGTGTAGTGGTGTTTAGTTAACTGTTTGGTTCACTTCTGCAATGCGATGTTCAATTGTTGTGGGTGCATTCTGTTATTGTATACCATGTGAGGAATAAATTGAATTTGGCTATAGTAAATACATGAGAAACAAATACAATTGCTACAATTGGATGTAGTTAACTGTTTGGTTAACTTTCTGATCTTCTATTTGGAGTATGTTATATTGTGCAATGTGGTGCTCAGTTAATGTTTGGTTCATTTATTGTGGTGTTTAGTTAACTGCTTGGTTCAATTCTGCAATGCGATGTCCAATTGTCGTGGATAGAATTTTGTATTGTTGTGCATGTGAGGAATAAATCAAATTTGGCTGCACTTAATACATGAGAAACATATACAAGTGCTATATTTCCTAGTTCTTAATAATGCTTGGTTTGGGTAAATGGGTTTTCCGTGTGGCTTGAATTAATCTGATGAATCTGCAATGTGCTTATTTTTCATCAACATATTTTACTGATAGCATGTGAACCCTTACTTAACCTAATGACTAACTATCTTATATGTGTTGTAGGGAAACAATGGGAAGCAGTGAGGTTTACAATCGAGGTTAGCATGTGCATGGTCCGTTCTCTAATAGCACATTATTGTGCAATTGCAAGAACCATTCTAATATTTTGGTTTTTAACAATTTGGTCTTGCACATGTAGGTCCTGCTGTCAGAGGTTTTGACCCACTGTTCGACCCTTTTTGCATATGGGGAAATGAGTTGTCCATGAATATCAGTCAAATCAAGAAACTCAGAAAGATTGTTAGGATAAAGAAATCAGGGACAAAAAACAACAAGATCTTTGTCTGCACAATGAAGAAGACATCAGTTCACTACAAGATGGTACTA
Organism: Triticum urartu; assembly: GCF_056163025.1. Classification (NCBI taxonomy): domain Eukaryota; kingdom Viridiplantae; phylum Streptophyta; class Magnoliopsida; order Poales; family Poaceae; genus Triticum; species Triticum urartu. The sequence continues at coordinate 89,113,388 of NC_141873.1, forward strand.
ACTATTATACCTTGCCTTTTTTATTCCTTTGCCCCATTTCCAATATTGAGAAGATATTTATGCACATCCTTGTTTTCAGGCCTTTCCAAAGCAGTTCACTGATGATTACCTCTCAAACCACCTCTATGGTCAGGAGGCGAGGAAGGTATTCATACAACACCCACGGTTCAATATTGAAGTGTTCCTGAAGAGGACGAAGGACAGACGGTCAATCATCCACAGGCACTGGCCTAAAGTTGCAAAGACCTGCAACATGAATGAAGGCTCAATATTTGCCTTCCGCTTCAGCAGTTTTCCAAATGAGATGCATCTATCTACATACCGTCTATGATGCCAATTTCAAAAGGTTCTACATGTTGCATGTGGATCTTGCTGTTGGTGCAGTTGTGTAATGGGGTAGCTGAGTGCTGAAGCTATATCATGTTGTACTCTGATGTATTTCAATTATGAAATTATGCTTCCTTAATATGGAAATGAAATATATTGTGTGCTTAATATGAAATGTCAATTAGATTAATAAATGGATTATGAATAATCGGATAATTAGCCTGCTAATGGCGAATTAGCCTGCAAATTGAGTTTTGCTATTCCAAACGGTTTTGAAAAAATACCGTGGGTGATGACCTCAGGCAACGCACACAGTTTCTAGGAATAAACCGTGTTGGATCAATGAACAATCACACATGACTTTCTATTGAAAACTGTTTGTGTTCGGCCACCTTGCGCAAACGTTTACCACATAAAAACTGTGTGTGATGGATAGCCTTTGCCACATAGTTTCTTCTACGGACCGTGTGTGATACATTCAATAACGCAAATGATTTAACGAGAAAAATTGTGTGTGATGTACCTATGAACGAAAACATTTTCTTTGGAGCGACTGTGTGGGATGTACATACGAACAGAAACGTTTAGCGGGGACTGACTGTGTGGGATGTACTTGCGACTGGAAACAATTTTGCCGTATAATTGTATTTTTTAGCTCTACTGTATGTCTTTCCGTATTTGAGTGCTCGCCAGTTGCACACGTTCTTATTTTGTCGAGCATGCCTGCCAGGAGGGCATATCCCCGACGGTTTCTGGGTCATGTGGGAAGGACCCCCCTATCGCCCACCCTCACTTGGCGATGGTTCCAAATGTCGTCGCGTAAAGGGGTTAAAAATAGTTTGTTTAGGACCGACGCGCACCAGTGTTCTACTGAACCTGAAATAGAAAAACCTCCTGACAATGAAAATGAAACTTCTATCTCTGATGCTGAAACCCAATCTGGTAATGAACACTCATCTAGTAATAATGAAAAAGATAATGATGAGGTTCATGAAGACTCTCAACCAACAAATGATAAAGAACTAGATAATGATGTTGAGATAGAACCACCTGTTGATCTTGATAACCCACAAGCTAAAAATAAAAGATATGACAAAAGAGACTTTCTGGCTAGGAAACACGGTAAATAAAGAGAACCGTGGGTTCAAAAACCTATGCCTTTTCCACCCAAGTCAACTAAAAAGAATGATTATGATGAATTTGAATGCTTTGCTGAAATGCTGAGGCCGGTCTTTTGCGTACTCGCTTGACTGACATCTTGAAAATGCCTCCTTATGCAAAGTATATGAAAGACATCATCACAAATAAGAGAAAAATACCGGAAGCTAAAATCTCCACTATGCTTGCTAATTATACTTTTAAAGATGGAGTACCTAAAAAACTTGGAGATCCGGGAATACCAACTATACCATGCTCTATCAAAAAGAATTATGTGAAAACTGCTTTGTGTGATTTAGGAGCTGGTGTTAGTGTTATGCCTTTCTGTTTATATAAAAGACTTGACTTGAATAAACTCACACTTACTGAAATATCTTTGCACGTGGCTGACAAATCAACTGCCATACCTATCGGTATTTGTGAGGATGTGCCCGTTGTTGTTGCTAATGTTACTATTTTGACTGACTTTGTTATACTTGAGATGCCCGAGGATGACAACATGTCGATTATCCTTGGTAGACCCTTCTTGAACACTGGAAGGGCTGTTATTGATTGTAATAAAAGCAAGGTCACTTTTCATATCAATGGTAATGAGCATACGGTGCACTTTCCGAAGAAACAATTCCAAGTGAATGGTATTAATGTTATTGAAAAATCTCCGACAATCACTATTGGAAGTTTTCAAATACCTCTACCTACTATCAAAAAGAAATATGAAATGCTTGTTGTTGGGGAAATGCATATCCCAATTGAGGTAACTTAGTGATTTATGAAAGTTCTTCGATTTCATGCTAACTGAAAGTGGTTGTTAATAAGACTTGATCAACCTTATTAATGGATCATTTTTGAACGGTATGAAGTTGATGAATTTAGTAAGCACTACTTTCTGTCCCTACTTTTTATTTTCTGTCTTTATTAGTTAAATAAAATAAAATGCCATGTTTTTTCTATTTTCTGAATTTCCCGTGCAATAAAAAATGACCCAAAAATAAAAGTTCTCAGAATGTCCTGAAAATTATATATGATTTTTTCTGAATACTTAAGAATTTTTGGTGCAAAAATAACCAGAGGGGGTGCACCATGTGGGCACAACCCACCTGGGCACGCCAGCACCCCCTGGCGTGCCCTGGGGGGTTGTGGTCCCCACGTGGGCCCCCTCACTTATCTCTTCATCCCACATTGTCGCCTACCTCCAGAAAAAAATCACTCTCCCTCTCTCTCCTGTCTTCTTGCTCATTTTGCTGCCAATTTCGATCTCTTTGCTTGAAACTCCATTTTCAAAACGGTTTCGGGAGATTGTTGCTTGGTATGTGACTCCATCATTTGTCCAATTAGTTTTTGTTTTAGTGGTTTATACTTTGAATAAATAGCTACTCTTGGTGCTGCTGTAGATGTGCTTGCATGTTGAATTCTTAGTGTTCTAAGTTGTTTGAGTGCTTGTTATGGCCTCTATGTATCCCTATGAGTAGTTGCTATCAATCTTACAAAGTTTTGTTGAAAACTTTTTGTCACTCCAAAATTTTTATTTTTAGAAAATTGTACGAGGACATGATGAACCTATTTGGAAGGAGTTCTTCGAGGAGACGATCCTCGGGGGCATCCTCTAGTGATAGTTCTACCCGCCGGTCTTACGTTGAACCAAGTGAAAGTTCCACGCGAGATGCAGCCACCAAAACATGCTTATGGCCTTGCGATGAATATATGATGCAGGTGGGCATTAAGGAGGAATTTGAGCAATATGTTCACAATGCCGGTCTCGGTCCCTACCTATCAGATAAGTGTGCACAACACCATCTTCTCACTGAATCATTTGTCAAAGAATTTGAATATTTTCCACGTGAGTCTAGGGTGTCGTTTATGTTTTATGATGAACCATATACCATTTCACTAGAGAACTTTGCTTACCAATGCAAACTTCCATTTTTGGGTTCGTTTCACGAGCCAGCAAAGGCTGAGTATGAGACCTTCTTGACTAGCCTTTGCTACGGTGAAAATAGGGGAGTAAGGCAAGGAAGAATAAAGAGCATTCATTTTCCCGTAATTTAGTACCTTGCATTATTTAATGGGAAATGCATAGTAGGAAGCAAGACGTAGCATACTTTGTTCTCCGGACTTGAGCCTCATTCACACCGCTCTCACTGGTGAAAGGAATTATAACCTTGGAGCGATTGTTGCACGTAGACTTCATAATAACGCCAAAAGTGGTTGGTTCTATGGTGGAATTTATGCCACGCGTTTAGCACAAGGACTAGGTGTTTCACCTTTGCCCTTTGATCCTATCCTTCCCACTCGGTATTTAGATTTTTGATGCTTTAAAAGAGCATAAGATTCTCTCTAGAAGGGCTAATAACTTCACTTATAATTTGTTGTTTAACCAATCACATTTTGTGGACACATATTTGCCTGCGCCTACTCTCTTTGATTGTCACAGCAAGGGGAGATATTTTGTTCTTGAGAGCGAGGCACGAGCTCACAACGTAGCAGTGGTGGCAGCCCGGCAGGCCGAGGCATCCGCACCGAGAGCCTCCGTGAGTTACCACGCCGACTACTACCCTCCAGGCTATTGATTCTACCAAGTTAGGCCAAAAGCCTAAGCTTGGGGGAGTACTTGTTTCTCACCGACATCATATTCATGCTCACATATCATTCTATTTGTCGGTGTTCACACTTTTCCATCGTATCATCCATGCTTAGATTTATTGTTCTTGCTTTCTTCCTGTGTGTTTGAAAAACTTTAGAAAAACCAAAAAAATAGTTGTAGTAATTCACTTTCTATGCATGCTTAGTAGTAGCACTAAAAAGAAAATCCAAAAAGATTTCCTTGTTCTTCTTTTGCATGTTGGGAGCTTTCCCGTGTAAATAGTTTTTCTCGTTTTTGCTTATTATTTGCTTGTTGAACAAAAACCAAAAACTCCAAAAATATTTCAGTGTGTTTCTCTGAAATTCTTTTCTTTTATTCGAGTTGTACCAAGGAGAAGACCACGATGAAAATGTTGAGTGGCTCTCATATGAATAATTGTTGAACTAATAAGAGCCCATTTTACCTTGTCTTCTCCTGTTGAATAAATTTTTTTGCAGATTCCAACTTAGTCCATGGCACTATTGCACTATTATTATTTTCATATCATTCGGTCGTGCAAGTGAAAGGCAATAATGACGATATTCGATGAGCTGGCCGTGGTAAAGAGAAACTGGTATGAACTCGACTTGTCTTGTCTGTGTAAATATGTTTAACTTAGTGCCCATGCTTCAGCCCGTTATGATTAAACATGTTTGCAATGAAAATTCGAGATTATAGTTTCTCATGCCATGCACAAGCAGCTAGGAGTGGATAATGATTTATCTTGGATATCAACATAGCGTTAAAATGGTTGTGATGTAGTATGATGATATGGTATCCTCCTCTGAATGTTTGAGTGGCTTGACTTGGTACATGTTCATGCATGTAGTTGAATCGAAACCAACATAGCCTCTATAATGTTTATGTTCATGGTGTTCATATCCTACTCATGCTAGTGTCCAATGTTACTTATGCATAATGCCCGGTTATGATCGTTGTTGCTCTCTAGTTGGCCGCTTCCCAATCTTAAATTGCTAGCCTTCGCCTGTACTAAGTGGGGATTCTGCTTGTACATCAAAAACCTTGAACCCAAAGTTATTCCATATGAGTCCACCATACCTACCTATATACGGTATTACCTTGCCGTCCTAAGTAAATTTGCATGTGCCACCTCTAAAAACTTCTAAAAAATTATCCGTTTTCTGTGCCTTGATCGTTCATGGAACGACAGGAGGTGGTCGATATCTTCCGTGCTAAGCATTTTATCCTCAGGTCGAGTGTTTATTCACTCGCCATCGCACGAGGAAATGGGCGGTAATAGGGATGCCCAGTCCCAAACTACAAAATACAAAAAAGAGGTCATCTCTTACATAATCAAACAAAAACTCCCAATGGAGTCAAAACCTTTACTTTCCGCTTGGGGACCGCCACTAGCGTGCTTAGCATGGAAGATGTTGATAAATGATGGTCCTGAAGTGAATAAGAAGGGTGCATGGCTCAAAATATCATTTATCTCTGTTTTAAAAATTGAGCTCTGGAACCTCTACAAATCACTGCTTCCCTCTGCGAAGGGATTTTCTATGTAATGTTATGTTGTGTCATCACCTTCTATAAACAAGCGCCACAAACTGAGTAGAGCACAGCGCTCATGATTTATGCATTGTGTATAGCTAATGTTGGGTGCATCATGACTGGATCTTTTCTACCATGAATTACAATGTTTAGTCGCTGCTTGAACTTCGAAGGTGCTCTGCATTTATGTTTTGCAGTCTCAGAAAGGGCTAGCGAGATACCATTATTGTCATACTATATCATGGTTGTTTTGACAACATGTTACTGTTTGAGATATCTTATTATTGCTTGCTAGCTGATTATGTCATTGATATGAATCATTATAATCTTTAAGAGTTATTGTTGACATGGTTAGTTATAATGTTGGCTGAAAACATGGGTGCTGTTTAAGCTTATTTATGCAAACAAGAGCAAAAGAGTTCGTAAAAGTTTTTCTTTCTCACTTTCAGTTTATCAACTGAATTGCTTGAGGACAAGCAAAGGTTTAAGCTTGGGGGAGTTGATACGTCTCCAAGGTATCTACTTTTTCTCATGCTTTTCCTCTTGTTTTGGACTCTAATTTGCATGATTTGTATGAAACTAATCCCGGACTGACGTTGTTTTCAGCAGAACTACCATGGTGTTGTTTTTGTGCAGAAATAATAGTTCTCAGAATGGAATGAAACTTTTTAACGATTTTTTATACCAATAATAAGAATTGCTGGAGTGAAGACCCATCGGAGAGGGGCCCCTAGGTGGGCACAACCCACCAGGGCGCGCCCCCTCTCCTGGCGCGCCCAGGTGGGTTGTACCCACCTGGTGGCCCCGCCGATGACCCCCTGATACTATAAATTCACATTATTCCAGAAAAAATCAGGGAGAAAGAATTATCATGATCCACGAGACGGAGCCGCCGCCAAGCCTTGTTCTTCCTCGGGAGGGCGGATCCGGAGTTCGTTTGGGGCTCCGAAGAGGGGGATCTTCGATCTTCGTCATCACCAACCTATCCCCATCGCCAATTCCATGATGCTCCCCACCGGGAGTGAGTAATTCCTTCGTAAGCTCGCTGGTTGGTGAGGAGTTGGATGAGATTCATCATGTAATCGAGTTAGTTTTGTTAGGTCCTGATCCCTAGTATCCACTATGTTCTTAGATTGATGTTGCTATGACTTTGCCTTGCTTAATGCTTGTCACTTTGGGCCCGGGTGCCATGATTTTAGATCCGAACCGTTTATGAATTCATCATTATATCCATGTTTTAGATCTGATCTTGCAAGTTATAGTCACCTACTACGGTTATGATCCGGCAACCCCGGAGTGACAACAACCGGGCCCACTCCCGGTGATTACCGTAGTTTGAGGAGTTCATGTATTCACTATGTGTTAATGATTTCTTCCGGTTCTCTATTAAAAGGAGGCCTTAATATCCCTTAGTTTCCAATATGGACCCCCCTGCCACGGGAGGGTAGGACAAAAGATGTCATGCAAATTCTTTTAATAAAGCACGTATGAGTATTTGCTGAATACATGCCTATATTATATCGATGAACTGGAACTAGTGTCGCATCGCCCTAGGTTATAACTGTCTCATGATGAATATAATCCAACAAGTCATCGATCCAATGCCTACGAATTTATCCTTATTGATCTTGTTGTGTTCCTATTGCTATCATCACTGTTACACTTGCTATAAATTATTGCTATCACTATTACTATTATCGTTGCTACTGTCACTACTATCAAAACTATCAAACTACTTTGCTACTGATCATATTGTTGCAGATAATTAATCTCCAGGTGTGGTTGAATTGATAACTCAGCTGCTAATACCATCAAATATTCATTGGCTCCCCTTGTGTCGAATCTATAAATTTGGGTTGAATACTCTACCCTCGAAAATTGTTGCTGTTGGGGAACGCAGTAATTTCAAAAAAAAATCCCATGCACATGCAAGATCATGGTGATGCATAGCAACAAGAGGCGAGAGTGTTGTCTACGTTGTTGGGGAACGTAGCAGAAATTCAAAATTTTCTACGCATCACCAAGATCAATCTATGGAGTAATCTAGCAACGAGGGGAAGGAGAGTGCATCTACATACCCTTGTAGATCGCTAAGCGGAAGCGTTCAAGTGAACGGGGTTGATGGAGTCATACTCGCCGTGATCCAAATCACCGATGATCCTAGTGTCGAACGGACGGCACCTCCGTGTTCAACACACGTACAGCCCGGTGACGTCTCCTATGCCTTGATCCAGCAAGGGGAGAAGGAGAGGTTGGGAAGACTCCATCCAGCAGCAGCACGACGGCGTGGTGGTGGTGGAGGAGCGTGGTACTCCAGCAGGGCTTCGCCAAGCACCGCAAGAGACGAGGAGGGAGAGGGGTAGGGCTACGCCAAGAAGGAGATGTTCTCGTGTCTATGGCAGCCCAAAACCTCAAGTATATATAGGGGGAGGGGAGGGGCTGCGCCCCCACCTAGGTTTCCACCCCTAGGGGTGGCGGCCAGCCCTAGATCCCATCTAGGGGGCGGCCAAGGGGGGAGAGAGGGGGCGCACCACTAGGTGGGCCTTAGGCCCATCTGAGCCTAGGGTTTCCCCATTTTTTCCCTTCTCTCTTCGCCTTGGGCCCTGGTGGGGGGCGCACCAGCCCACTTGGGGCTGGTCCCCTCCCACACTTGGCCCATGCAGCCCTCCGGGGCCGGTGGCCCCACTTGGTGGACCACCGGGACCCTCCCGGTGGTCCCGGTACATTACCGATAAAACCCGAAACTTTTCCGGTGACCAAAACATGACTTCCCATATATAAATCTTTACCTCCGGACCATTCCGGAACTCCTCGTGACGTCTGGGATCTCATTCGAGACTCCGAACAACATTCGGTAACCACGTATATCTATTCCCTATAACCCTAGCGTCATCGAACCTTAAGTGTGTAGACCCTATGGGTTCGGGAACCATGCAGACATGACCGAGACAACTCTTCGGTCAATAACCAACGACGGGATCTGGATACCCATGTTGGCTCCCACATGTTCCACGATGATCTCATCAGATGAACCATGATGTCAAGGATTCAATCAATCCCATATACAATTCCCTTTGTCTAGTGGTACGATACTTGCCCGAGATTCGATCGTCGGTATCCCGATACCTTGTTCAATCTCGTTACCGGCAAGTCTCTTTACTCGTTCTGTAACACATCATCCCGTGATCAACTCCTTGGTCACATTGTGCACATTATGATGATGTCCTACCGAGTGGGCCCAGAGATACCTCTCTGTTACACGGAGTGACAAATCCCAGTCTCGATTCGTGCCAACCCAACAGATACTTTCGGAGATACCTGTAGTGTACCTTTATAGCCACCCAGTTACGTTGTGACGTTTGGCACACCCAAAGCACTCCTACGATAACCGGGAGTTGCACAATCTCATGGTCTAAGGAAATGATACTTGACATTAGAAAAGCTTTAGCATACGAACTACACGATCTTTGTGCTATGCTTAGGATTGGGTCTTGTCCATCACATCATTCTCCTAATGATGTGATCCCGTTGTCAACGACATCCAATGTCCATGGTCAGGAAACCATAACCATCTATTGATCAACGAGCTAGTCAACTAGAGGCTTACTAGGGACATGGTGTTGTCTATGTATCCACACATGTATCTGAGTTTCCTATCAATACAATTCTCACATGGATAATAAACGATTATCATGAACAATGAAATATATAATAATAACTAATTTATTATTGCCTCTAGGGCATATTTCCAACAGTCTCCCACTTGCACTAGAGTCAATAATCTAGTTCACATCGCCATGTGATTAACACTCACAGGTCACATCGCCATGTGACCAACATCCAAAGAGTTTACTAGACTCAATAATCTAGTTCACATCACTATGTGATTAACACTCAATGAGTTCTGGGTTTGATCATGTTATGCTTGTAAGAGAGGTTTGTAGTCAACGGGTCTTGCCATATTCAGATCCCTATGTATTTCACAAAACTTTATGTCATATCATAGATGCTGCTACCACGTTCCACTTGGAGCTATTCCAAATTGTTGCTCCATTATACGTATCCGGTATCTCTACTCAGAGCTATCTGGATAGGTGTTAAGCTTGCATCGACATAACTCTTTACGTCGAACTCTTTATCACCTCCATAACCGAGAAACATTTCCTTATTCCTCTAAGGATAATTTTGACCGCTATCTGGTGATCTACTCCTAGATCACCTTTGTACCCTCTTGCCAGACATGTGGCAAGGCACACATCAGGTGCGGTACTTCAGCATGGCATACCGTATAGAGCCTATGACAAAAGCATAGGGGACGACCTTCGTCCTTCCTCTTTCTTCTGCCATGGTCAAGCTTTGAGTCTTACTCAACTTCACACCTTACAACTCAGGTAAGAACCCCTTCTTTGACTGATCTATTTTGAACTCCTTCAAAAACATGTCAAGGTGTGCGTTCTTTGAAAGCACCATCAGGCGTCTTGATCTATCTCTATAGATCTTGATGCCCAATATGTAAGCAGCTTTATCCAGGTCTTCCTTTGAAAAACAATCTTCAAACAACCGTTTATGCTTTCCAGAAATTCTACATTATTTCGGATCAACAATATGTCATCCACATATACTTATCAGAAATGTTGTAGTGCTCCCACTCACTTTCTTGTAAATACAAGTTTCTAACAAACATTGTATAAACCTGAAAGTTTTGATCACTCCATCAAAACATATATTTCGATTCCGAGATGCTTGCTCTAGTCCATAGAAGGATTGCTGGAGCCAGCATACCTTTTAGCATCCTTAGGATCGACAAAACCTTTTATTGTATCACATACAACTTTTCTTACGAAAACTTGGTAAGAAAACTTGTTTTTACATCCATCTGTAAGATTTCATAATCGAAAAATACAGCTAATGCTAACATGATTCCGACGGACTTAAGCATTGCTACGGGTGAGAAATTCTCATCGTAGTCAACTCCTTGAACTTGTGAAAAGACTCTTTCCCACAAGTCGAGCTTCATAGATGGTAACATTACCGCCCACATCCGTCTTCTTCTTAAAGATCCATTTATCTCAATGGCTTGCCGATCATCGGGCAAGTCCACCAAAGTCCATACTTTGTTCTGATATATGGATCCTATCTCGGATTTCATGGCTTCTAACCATTTGTCGGAATACGGGTCCACCATCGCTTCTCCATAGCTCGTAGGTTCATTGTTGTCCAACAACATGATATCTGAGACAGGATTACCGTACCACTCAGGAGTAGTACATATCATTGTCGACCTACGAGGTTCGATAGCAACTTGATCCGAAGCTTCATGATAACTATCATTAACTTCCTATTCAACAGACGTAGGCTCCACAGAAAACATCTTTCTATGTTGCATCACTCTCTGGTTGAAGTAGAGGTTCGACAACCTCATCAAGTTCTATCTTCCTCCCACTCAATTCTTTCGAGAGAAACTCCTTCTCGAGAAAGGACCCGTTATTAGCGACAAACAATTTGCCCTCGGATCTGAGATAGAAGGTGTACCCAACTGTCACCTTTGGGTATTCTATGAAGATGTGTTTGTCCGCTTTGGGTTCGAGCTTCTCCGGCTGAAGCCTTAAGCATCGCAGCCCCAAACATTAAGAAACAACAACTTTGGTTTCTTGCCAAACCAATTTTCATATGATGTCATCTCAATGGACTTAGATGGTGTCCTATCTAAAGTGAGTGCAGCTGTCTCTAACGCCTAACCTCAAAATGAAAACGGTAGATCAGTAAGAGACATCATAGATCGCACCATATCTCATAAGGTTCGATTACGACGTCCGGATACACCATTACCTTGTGGTGTTCCAGGTGGCTTCAACTGTGAAACAATTTCACAATGTCTTAAGTGATTGCCAAACTCATAACTCAGAAAATACCCTTTTGATCAGATCGTAGGAACATGATCTTATTGTTATGATGATTCTTAACTTCACTCTAAAATCGCTTGAACTTTTCAAACGTTTCAGACTTGTGCTTCATTAAGTAGATATACCTATATCTACCCAAATCGTCAGTGAAGATGAGAAAATAGCGATATCCACCGCACGCTTCAATTCTCATTGGATCCACGCATCAGCATGCATGATTTCCAACAAGTCACTTGCCCGTTTCATTGTACCTGAAAACGGGGTCTTAGTCATCCTGCCCATGAGGCATGGCTCGCATGTGTCAAGTGATTCAAAATCAAGTGACTCCAAACATCCATCGACATGGAGTTTCTTCATGCATCTTGCGCCAATATGACCTAAGCGGCAGTGCCATGAGAAAGTGGTACTATCATTATTAACTCTACATCTTTTGGCGTGAACATGTGTATTACCATGACCGAGATTCAATGAACCATTCACATAGGGTGCATGACCATGAAAGGTATCATTCATGTAAACAGAATAACCATTATTCTCTAACTTAAATGAATAACAGTATTGCAATGAACATGATCTAATCATATTCATGCTCAACGTAGACACCTGATAACATTTATCTAGGTTCAATACTAATCCCGAAGGCAGATGGAGCGTGCGATGGTGATCTCATCAACTTTGGAAACACTTCCAACACACATCGTCACCTTGCCCTCAGCCAGTCTCCGTTTAGTCCGTAGCTTTTGCTTCAAGTCACCAATAATAGTAACTGAACCGGTATCCAGTACCCAAGTGCTACCAGGAGTACTAGTGAGGTACACATTAATGACACGTATAAACTTTGAAGTTGCTAGCCTTATTATAACCATGCATTTGGGGTAATTCCGCTACCAGTGACCGTTCCCCTTACAATAGAAGCATTTAGTCTCGGGTTTGGGTTCAACCTTGGGTTCCTTCACCGGAGCGGCAACTGGTTTGCCATCCATGAAGTTTCCCTTCTAGCCCTTGCCCTTCTTGAAACCAGTGGTTTTGTTAAACCATCAACACTTGATGCTCCTTCTTTGATTTCTACCTTTTGCGGTCTTAAGCACTGCGAACAGCTCCGGGATCAACTCCATCCCTTGCATGTCATAGTTCATCATGAAGATCTAGTAGCTTAGTGATAGTGGCTAGAGAACTCTATCAATCACTATCTTATCTGGAAGTTTAACTCCCACTTTATTTAAGTGATTGTAGCACCCAGACATTCTGAGCACATGCTCACTAGCTGAGCTATTCTCCTCCATCTTGTTGGCAAAAGAACTTGTCAGAGGTCTCACACCTCTCAACACGGGCATGAGCCTGAAATCCCAATTTCAGCTCTTGGAACATCCCATATGTCTTATGGTGTTCAAAACGTCATTGGAATCCCGATTCTAAGCCGTAAAGTATGGTGCACTAAAGTATCAAGTAGTCATCAGGATGTGTCTGTCAGGTGTTCACAACATCCAAAGACGACGTTGTAGGGGTTTGCACATCGAGCGGTGCATCAAAGACGTAAGCCTTCTGTGTAGCAGTGAGGACACTCCTTAGACTACGGACCTAGTCCGCATCATTGCTTACAATATCTTTCAACTTAATCTTTCTCTAGGAACGTATTGAAACAGGGAGCTACAACGTGAGCTATTTATCTACAACATATTTGCGAAGACAATTCAGACTATGTTCATGATAATTGAGTTCATCTAATGAACTCCCACTCAGATAGACATCCCTCTAGTCATCTAAGTGAAACATGATCCGAGTCAACTAGGCCGTGTCCGATCATCACGTGAGACGGACTAGTCAACATCGGCGAACATCTTCATGTTGATCGTATCTTCTATACGACTCATGCTCGACCTTTCGGTCTTCCCTGTTCCGAGGCCATGTCTGTACATTCTAGGCTCGTCAAGTCAACCTAAGTGTTTTTGCTGTGTAAATCTGGCTTACACCCGTTGTATTCGAACGTTAGAATCTATCACACCCGATCATCACGTGGTGCTTCGAAACAACGAACCTTCGCAACGGTGCACAGTTAGGGGGAACACTTTTCTTGAAATTTTAGTGAGGGATCATCTTATTTAAGCTACCATCGTTCTAAGCAAATAAGATGTAAAACATGATAAACATCACATGCAATCAAATAGTGACATAATATGGCCAATATCATTTTGCTCCTTTTGATCTCCATCTTCGGGGCTCCATGATCATCGTTGTCACCGGCATGACACCATGATCTCCATCATCATGATCTCCATCATCGTGTCTTCTTGAAGTTGTCTCGTCATCTATTACTTCTACTACTATGGCTAACGCTTTAGCAATAAAGTAAAGTAATTACATGACGTTTATGTTGACACGCAGGTCATAAATAAATAAAGACAACTCTTATGGCTCCTGCCGGTTGTCATACTCATCGACATGCAAGTCGTGATTCCTATTACAAGAACATGATCAATCTCATACATCACATATATCATTCATCACATCCTTTTGGCCATATCACATCACAAGGCATATGCTGCAAAAACAAGTTAGACATCCTCTAATTGTTGTTGCAAGTTTTTACGTGGCTGTTATAGGTTTCTAGCAAGAACGTTTCTTACCTACGCGAAAACCACAACGTGATATGCCAATTTCTATTTACCCTTCATAAGGACCCTTTTCATCGAATCCGATCCGACTAAAGTGGGAGAGACAGACACCCGCTAGCCACCTTATGCAACTAGTGCATGTCAGTCGGTGGAACCAGTCTCACGTAAGAGTACGTGTAAGGTCGGTCCAGGCCGCTTCATCCCACGATGCCGCCGAATCAAGATAAGACTAGTAACGGCAAGCAAATTGACAAAATCGACGCCCACAACAACTTGTGTTCTACTCGTGCATAGAAACTACACATAGACCTAGCTCATGATGCCACTGTTGGGGAACGTAGCAGAAATTCAAAATTTTCTACGCATCACCAAGATCAATCTATGGAGTAATCTAGCAACGAGGGGAAGGAGAGTGCATCTACATACCCTTGTAGATTGCTAAGCGGAAGCGTTCAAGTGAACAGGGTTGATGGATTCGTACACGTCGTGATCCAAATCACCGATGATCCTAGTGCCGAACGGACGGCACCTCCGTGTTCAACACACGTACAGCCCGGTGACGTCTCCTACGCCTTGATCCAGCAAGGGGAGAAGGAGAGGTTGGGAAGACTCCATCCAGCAGCAGCACGACGGCGTGGTGGTGGTGGAGGAGCGTGGTACTCCAGTAGGGCTTCGCCAAGCACCGCAAGAGACGAGGAGGGAGAGGGGTAGGGTTGCGCCAAGAAGGAGATGTTCTCGTGTCTATGGCAGCCCAAAACCTCAAGTATATATAGGGGGAGGGGAGGGGCTGCGCCCCCACCTAGGTTTCCACCCCTAGGGGTGGCGGCCAGCCCTAGATCCCATCTAGGGGCGGCCAAGGGGGGAGAGAGGGGGGCGCACCACTAGGTGGGCCTTAGGCCCATCTGAGCCTAGGGTTTCCCCCCTTTTCCCTTCTCTCTTCGCCTTGGGCCCTGGTGTGGGGGCGCACCAGCCCACTTGGGGCTGGTCCCCTCCCACACTTGGCGCATGCAGCCCTCCGGGGCTGGTGGCCCCACTTGGTGGACCACCGGGACCCTCCCGGTGGTCCCGGTACATTACTGATAAAACCCGAAACTTTTCCGGCGACCAAAACAGGACTTCCCATATATAAATATTTACCTCCGGACCATTCCGGAACTCCTCGTGACGTCCGGGATCTCATCCGGGACTCCGAACAACATTCGGTAACCACGTATATCTATTCCCTATAACCCTAGCATCATCGAACCTTAAGTGTGTAGACCCTACGGGTTCGGGAACCATGCAGACATGACCGAGACAACTCTCCGGTCAATAACCAACAGCGGGATCTGGATACCCATGTTGGCTCCCACATGTTCCACGATGATCTCATCAGATGAACCACGATGTCAAGGATTCAATCAATCCCGTATACAATTCCCTTTGTCTAGCGGTACGATACTTGCCCGAGATTCGATCGTCGGTATCCCGATACCTTGTTCAATCTCGTTACCGGCAAGTCTCTTTACTCGTTCCGTAACACATCATCCCGTGATCAACTCCTTGGTCACATTGTGCACATTATGATGATGTCCTACCGAGTGGGCCCAGAGATACCTCTCCGTTACACGGAGTGACAAATCCCAGTCTCGATTCGTGCCAACCCAATAGATACTTTCGGAGATACCTGTAGTGTACCTTTATAGCCACCCAGTTACGTTGTGACGTTTGGAACACCCAAAGCACTCCTACGGTATTCGGGAGTTGCACAATCTCATGGTCTAAGGAAATGATACTTGACATTAGAAAAGCTTTAGCATACGAACTACACGATCTGTGTGCTAGGCTTAGGATTGGGTCTTGTCCATCACATCATTCTCCTAATGATGTGATCCCGTTATCAACGACATCCAATGTCCATGGTCAGGAAACCGTAACCATCTATTGATCAACGAGCTAGTCAACTAGAGGCTTACTAGGGACATGGTGTTTTCTATGTATCCACACATGTATCTGAGTTTCCTATCAATACAATTCTAGCATGGATAATAAACAATTATCATGAACAATGAAATATATAATAATAACTAATTTATTATTGCCTCTAGGGCATATTTCCAACATACGTACCCTCGTAGACCGTAAGCGGAAGCGTTATGACAACGCGGTTGATGTAGTCGTACGTCTTCACGGTCGACCGATCCTAGTACCGAAAGTACGGCACCTCCGCGATCTGCACATGTTCGGCTCGGTGACGTCCCACGAACTCACGATCTAGCAGAGTGTCGAGGGAGAGCTTCGAAAGCATGACGGTGTGATGACGGTGATGATGATGCTACCGGAATAGGGCTTCGCCTAAGCACCGCTACGATATGATCAAGGTGGATTATGGTGGAGGGGGCACCGCACACAGTTGGAAACAATCAACTTTTATGTTCTAGGGTGCGCCCCTGCCCCCGTATATAAAGGAGCAAGGGGGGAGGCCAGCCGGCCTTGGGGCGCGCCAAGGAGAGGGAGGAGTCCTCCTCCTAGTAGGAGTAGGACTCCCCCTTTCCTAGTCCAACTAGGAAGAAGGAGGGGGAAGGAAAGAGAGGGAGAGAGGGAAGGAAAGAGGGCCCCCCCTCCTTTTCCAATTCGTACTCCCAAGGGGGGCGCGCGGCCAGCCCTATGGCCCCTCCTCTCTCTCTCACACAAGGCCCATGTTGGCCCATTAGTTCCCCCGGGGGTTCCGATAACCCCCCGGCACTCCGATAATTATCCGGTGACCCCCGGAACTCATCCGGTGTCCGAATATAGTCATCCAATATATCAATGTTTATGTCTCGGCCATTTCGAGACTCCTCGTCATGTCCGTGATAACATCCGGGACTCCGAACTACCTTCGGTACATCAAAACACATAAACTCATAATACCGATCGTTTAAGCGTGTGGACCCTACGGGTTCGAGAACTATGTAGACATGACCGAGACACGTCTCCGGTCAATAACCAATAGCAGAACCTGGATGTTCATATTGGCTCCCACATATTCTACGAAGATCTTTATCGGTCAAATTGCATAACGATATATGTTGTTCCCTTTGTCATCGGTATGTTACTTGCCCGAGATTCGATCGTCGGTATCTCAATACCTAGTTCAACCTCGTTACCGGCATGTCTCTTTACTCGTTCCGTAATGCATCATCCCGCAACTAACTCATTAGTCACATTGCTTGCAAGGCTTATATTGATGTGCATTACCGAGAGGGCCCAGAGATACCTCTCCGACAATCGGAGTGACAAATCCTAATCTCGATCTATGCCAACTCAACAAACACCATCAGAGACACCTGTAGAGCACCTTTATAATCACGCAGTTACGTTGTGACGTTTGGTAGCACACAAAGTGTTCCTCCGGTATCCGGGAGTTGCATGATCTCATAGTCATAGGAACATGTATAAGTTATGGAGAAAGCAATAGCAACAAACTAAACGATCATCGTGCTAAGATAACGGAATGGGTCAAGTCAATCACATCATTCTCTAATGATGTGATCCCGTTAATCAAATGACAACTCATGTCAATGTCTAGGAAACTTAACCATCTTTGATTCAACGGGCTAGTCAAGTAGAGGCATACTAGTGACACTCTGTTTGTCTATGTATTCACACATGTACTAAGTTTTCGGTTAATACAATTCTAGCATGAAAAATAAACATTTATCATTATATAAGGAAATATAAATAACAACTTTATTATTGCCTCTAGGGCATATTTCCTTCACTAGCGATCCCCTATACTTGTGGGTTATCATCACCTCATCCTTAACTAGTCTTTGTTTATTTTGCAACTCCTGTTTCGAGTTACTACTCTTAGTAACTGAACCGTTATCAAATACCGAGGGGTTGCTATAAACACTAGTAAAGTACACATCAATAGCATGTATATCAAAATATACCTTTGTTCACTTTACCATCCTTCTTATCCTCCAAGTATCTAGGGCAGTTCCACTTCCAGTGACCATTTCCTTTGTAGTAGAAGCACTCAGTTTCAGGCTTCAGTCTAGCTTTGGGCTTCTTCACGGAGTGGCAACTTGCTTGCCATTCTTCTTGAAGTTCCCTTTCTTTACCTTGCCTTTTTTCTGAAACTAGTGGTCTTGTTAACCATCAACACTTGATGCTATTTCTTGATTTCTACATTTGCTGATTTCAGCATCGCGAAGAGCTTGGGAATTGTTTTCATTAGCCCTTGCATATTATAGTTCATCATGAAGTTCTAGTAACTTGGTGATAGTGACTAGAGAACTCTGTCAATCACTATATTATCTGGAAGATTAACTCCCACTTGATTCAAGCGATTATAGTACCCCAGACATTCTGAGCACATGCTCACTAGCTGAGCTATTCTCCTCCATCTTGTAGGCAAAGTGCTTGTCAGATGTCTCGTGCCTCTCAACACGGGCATGAGTCTGAAATATCATTTTCATCTCTTGGAACATCTCATATGCTCCATGGAGTCCAAAACATTTTTGAAGTCCCGATTCTAAGCCGTAAAGCATGGTGCACTAAACTATCAAGTAGTCATCATACCGAGCATGTCAAACGTTCATAACGTCTGCATCTGCTCCTGCAATAGGTCTGTCACCTGGCGGTGAATCAAGGACATAATTCTTCTGTGCAGCAATGAGGATAATCCTCAGATCACAGACCTAGTTCACGTCATTGCTACTATCATCTTTCAACTTAGTTTTCTCTAGGATCATATCAAAATAAAACATGGGAGCTATACGCAAGCTATTGATCTACAACATAGATATGCAAATACTATCAGGATTAAGTTCATGATAAATTAAGTTCAATTAATCATATTACTTAAGAACTCCCACTTAGATAGACATCCCTCGAGTCATCTAAATGATCACGTGTCCAAATCAACTAAACCATGTTTGATCATCACGTGAGATGGAGTAGTCTTCAATGGTGAACATCTCTATGTTGATCATATCTACTATATGATTCACGTTCGACCTTTCAGTCTCCAGTGTTCCAAGGCCATGTCTGTACATGTTAGGCTCGTCAAGTTTAACCCGAGTATTCCGCATGTGCAAAACTGTCTTTCGCCCATTGTATGTGAACGTAGAGCTTATCACACCCGATCATCACGTGGTGTCTCGGCACGATGAACTGTCGCAACGGTGCATACTCAGGGAGAACACTTATACCTTGAAATTCTAGTGAGGGATCATCTTATAATGCTACCGTCGTACTAAGCATAATAAGATGCATAAAAGATAAACATCACATGCAATCAAAATATGTGACATGATATGGCCATCATCATCTTGTGCCTTTGATCTCCATCTCCAAAGCACCGTCATGATTTCCATCGTCACCGGCTTGACACCTTGATCGCCATTGTAGCATCGTTGTCTTCTCGCCAACTATTGCTTCTACAACTATCGCTAACACATAATGATAAAGTAAAACAATTACATGGAGTTTGCATTTCATACAATAAAGCGACAACCATAAGGCTCCTGTCAGTTGCCGATAACTTTTACAAAACATGAACATCTCATACAATAATGTATATCACATCATGTCTTGACCATATCACATCACAACATGCCCTGCAAAAACAAGTTAGACATCCTCTACTTTGTTGTTGCAAGTTTTACGTGGCTGCTACGGGCTTCTAGTAAGAACCGTTCTTACATACGCATCAAAACCACAATGGTGATTTATCAAGTTTGCTATTTTAACCTTCAACAAGGACCGGCCGCAGTCAAATTCGATTCAACTAAAGTTGGAGAAACACACACCCGCCAACCACCTTTATGCAAAACTAATTGCATGTTTGTCGGTGAAACCGGTCTCATGAACGTGGTCATGTAAGGTTGGTCCGGGATGCTTCATCCAACAATACCGTCGAATCAAAATAAGACATTGGTGGTAAGCAGTATGACGATCACCGCCCACAACTCTTTGTGTTCTACTCGTGCATATCATCTACGCATAAACCTGGCTCGGATGCCACTGTTGGGGAACATAGCATTCAATTTCAAAAATGTTCTACGCTCACGCAAGATCTATCTAGGAGATGCATAGCAATGAGAGGGGGAGAGTGTGTCCACGTACCCTCGTAGACCGAAAGCGGAAGCGTTAGCTTAACGCGGTTGATGTAGTCGAACGTCCTCTCGATTCAACCGATCAAGCACCGAACGTACGACACCTCCGAGTTCTGCACACATTCAGCTCGATGACGTCCCTTGAATTCTTGATCCAGCAAAGTGTCGAGGGAGAGTTTCGTCAGCACGAAGGCGTGGTGACGGTGATGGTGAAGTGATCCCCGCAAGGCTTCGCCTAAGCACTACGTGAATATGACCGGAGGCGTAAACTATGGAGGGGGGCACCGCACACAGCTAATAATGTTTGTTGTGTGTTCTAGCGGTGCCCCCCTCATATATATAGGTTGGAGGGGAGGAGAGGCAGCCAAGGGGGCGCCCCATGTAGGAGGAATCCTACTTGGGCGCCTCCCAATTCGGCCTCCCCCCTTTCCTATTCCTATTCGGAGTAGGAGGGGAAGAGGAGGACGGGGGAATCCTATTCCCTTTTTCTTTTCCTTCTTCCCCTTTCCTTCTCCAAATTGGGCGGTCCATATGGGGGGGGGCACCAGCCCCTTAGTGGCTGATGTGTTTCCCCTCTTGGCCCATTAGGCCCATATAGCTTGCCGGGGGTTGCCCGAAACCCCTTCCGGTGACCCGATACGTACCCGGTACGTACCCCCAGAACACTTCCGGTGTCCGAATACTATCATCCTATATATGAATATTTATCTCTCAACCATTTTGAGACTCCTCGTCATGTCCGTGATCTCATCCGGGACTCAGAACAACATCCGATCATCAAATCACATAACTCATATAATACAAAATCGTCATCGAACGTTTAAGCATTCGGACCCTACCGGTTCGAGAACTATGTAGACATGACCGAGACACCTCTCCGGTCAACAACCAACAGTGGAACCTGGATGCTCATATTGGTTCCTACATATTCTACGAAGATCTTTATCGGTCAAACCGTAATGACAACATACGTTATTCCTTTTGTCATCGGTATGTTACTTGCCCGCTTCATACCTAGTTCAATATCGTTACTGGCAAGTCTCTTTACTCGTTCCATAATGCATCATCCCGCAACTAACTCATTAGTCACATTGCTTGCAAGGCTTATTATGATGTGTGTTACCGAGAGGGCCCAGAGATACCTCTCCGATACTTGGAGTGACAAATCCTAATCTTGATCTATGCCAACCCAACAAACACCTTCGGAGATACCTGTAGAGCATCTTTATAATCACCCAGTTACATTGTGACGTTTGATAGCACACAAGGTATTCCTTCGGTATCCAGGAGTTGCATAATCTCATAGTCAAAGGAATATGTATAAGTCATGAAGAAAGCAATAGCAATAAAACTTAATGATCAACATGCTAAGCTAACGGATGGGTCTTTCCCATCACATCATTCTCCTAATGATGTGATCCCGTTCATCAAATGACAACACATGTCTATATATAGTTAGGAAACTTAACCATCTTTGATAAACGAGCTAGTCTAGTAGAGGCTTACTAGGGACACAGTGTTTTGTCTATGTATCCACACATGTATCAAGTTCCCGGGTTAATACAATTCTAGCATGAGTAATAAACATTTATCATGATATAAAGAAATATAAATGCCTCTAGGGCATATTTCCTTCAAGAGCACCTTCCCTTGAGGCCTTATCGTGAAGATAACACAGTGGTTATGGATGCTTCAGATCCTACATCAGTAGAGGCTCAGGAGAAGAGGGAGCAAGCAAAAGCAGAGAAGGCAGCCAAGATACCAAGTGCTGAAGAGGCATCACAAGTATTTCTCAAGTCCAAGCAAGATCAACTTGGCTATCTCATTCAAGCTACTTTGAGGATTGAGAAAGGCTTGGCCACCCTGACCCAAAATCAAGAGAGTCTTGAGAGGATTTTTGAGACAAAACTTCATGACTTGGATGTCAAGGTCACAGAAATTCAAACTTCAGTGGAGAAGATTCAAGAAGAGCTTGAGGACAGAAGTGACAAGACCACCACTGATGCTTATCAAAGGGTGCCTAGAAGACAGAGGTCTGCAGTAGTGCCAGTGATAGACACTAGGGCTACAACCTCAGCTCCTGCAGCCACAGCTTCAGTTGCCCCTCCAGTGGCAACTCCTCCAGCTCCACAGTCTTCTTTAGATGCATTCGTTGCAGGACTCCTCTCCACGCCACCTTCGCGCTCCCGAGCTCCCGGAGATCAAGCTTAGAGAGCCGCATAGCACTATGCATTTTCAAGCTTTTTGGTAACTTGTTTCTAAAGGGGGAGAAAGTGTATAGATCATAGGCTGAGAGAGAGAGAGAGAGTTTTGCTTCTTTTTGCCTCTCTTACTACTTGTTTTCTTGCTTGTTTGGATGATACTCTATTTATGTGTGTGTGAGATACTTGTATGGTCCTGTGCTTGATCATATCATACTTTAATGTTTGTGCTTGGATGATGATATTCTCTATCTTTTATGTATGATCATTCACTCTTTGTCTTGGTGATGAGTGCATATTTCATATTCTATCATTTTGAGCGCTCCACCAATATGTATGTGACATGGAAGAGTAACCCATAATCCTAATCGATTGTGCATTTGCATTCAAAAACAAATTTTAAATAATGCACAAATTTAGGGGGCGCTCTTACTTATCACATACTTCTCAAAGAGACGATGTTTTCATTCTTATTATCATTTGTCGAAGCTTTGATCTATATGTTATCATCAATTACCAAAAAAGGAGAGACTGAAAGTGCAACCAATCCCTAGGTGGTTTTGGTAATTCATAACAACATATAGCTCACTAAACTAATACTCTTTCAAGATAATCATTTCAGAAAGTTCAATGATTGGCATGGCATGGATTAGAGATGTAGACCCCTCAAAATGCTAAGGACACATATTGGCAAAAACTCAAGACTCTATATTTTCATTTTAGTGATCCAAGATCACATTGAGTCCATAGGAAAAGCCAATGCTATTAAAAGGGGATGAGGTGTTGCTTAATGGCTTGCTTGCTCAAAATGCTTAGTGATATGCTCCAAAAGCCCTCAACTACTTTCTCATTTCCACATATGTCCTAAACCTAAAAGTCAAACTCGGCCCCAACGATTTGATCTATCCATCGCCACCGAGTTCATTTGGCATAGCCATAGCCATAAACCCTAATCAATTCGGTCTCACCCATAGGGATCTCGGTCTCACCGAGATGGGGTTGCAAACTCTCTATTTCCCTTCGTGACATTTCGGTCCAACCGAGATGAGCGATCGGTCCCACCGAGTTCGCAATGCAAACTCTCTGTTTCCTTTTCGTAACATTTCGGTCTCACCGAAATGAGCGATCGGTCCCACCGAGTTTTCTTGGCCAACTCTCTGTTTGCTTATTACTAAAATCGATCTCACCGAGTTGAAGTAATCGGTCAAACCGAGGTCAAGTTATGCCCTAACCCTAATGCATCGGTCCCACCGAGTTGATCATGTCGGTCCCACTGAAAACACTAACGTTCACATTTTGAACCATATCGGTCTGACCGAGTTTCACTATTCGGTCCCACCGAGTTTGGTAAATTATGTGTAATGGTTAGATTTCGTGTGGAGGCTATATATACCCCTCCACCCTCCTCTCCATTTGAGAGAGAGCCATCAGAACGTTCCTACACTTCCAGTATTCATTTTCTGAGAGAGAACCACCTACTCATGTGTTGAGACCAAGACATTCCAATCCTACCACAAGAATCTTGATCTCTAGCCTTCCCCAAGTTGCTTTCCACTCAAATCATCTTTCCACCATATCTAAATCTGTGAGGGAGAGTTGAGTGTTAGGGAGACTATCATTTGAAGCACAAGAGCAAGGAGTTCATCATCAACACACCATCTATTACCTTTTGGAGAGTGGTGTCTCCTAGATTGGTTAGGTGTCACTTGGGAGCCTCCGTCAAGATTGTGGAGTTGAAACAATGAGTTTGTAAGGGCAAGGAGATCGCCTACTTCGTGAAGATCTACCCAAGTGAGGCAAGTCTTTCGTGGGTGATGGCTATGGTGGGATAGACAAGGTTGCTTCTTCGTGGACCCTTCGTGGGTGGAGCCCTCCGTGGACTCGCGCAACCGTTACCCTTTGTGGGTTGAAGTCTCCATTAACGTGGATGTACGATAGCACCACCTATCGGAACCACGTCAAAAATCTCCGTGTCTACATTGCGTTTGCTCCCTCCAAACTCCTCCCATTTACCTTCATATGTAATAATTTACATTCCGTTGCTATACTCTTAGAATTGCATGTGTAGGTTGATTGCTTGACTTGTGTTAAGTTGCTAAAATCCGCTAAGACTTAAAATTGGGAAAAGGCTAGATTTTTATTTGGTCAAGTAGTCTAATCACCCTCCTCTAGATATACTTCCGATCCTACAGGTCTGTTGTAGTCGTTGCTCCAGCCGTAGGTGGCGGCACGGGGAGGTCCGGCACATGGTGGTGGCCTCCCGGGGGCGCAGCGGCTACACGGTGGTTTGGCAGATCTGCCCGCGGCGACGGCCTGCTATCTCCGGCGTTGGCTCGTTTGCGGCCGGACCGCTTCGACCGTCGCTCCATCTCCTCGTCGTCCGGGCGATACTTCGGTCCAAGGGCTGGCCCTCTCCCAGCTATGGCCCATAGCTCGTCTCGTGCCCGGAGCTACAGGACGGAGCTCGTCTCGCGCCCGACAACAGGACGGAGCTCGTCTCGCGCCTGGTAGCAGGACGGAGCTCGTCTCGTGCCCGGTGGCAGGACGGAGCTCGTCTCGCGCTCAGGGCTGCAGGACGGGCGATGGAGGCCAGTTTTGGCCGGCCTATTGGGTCTCGGCGCTTGGGGTCGTCCAGGGGTGCTAAAGGCGGGACCTTTCCACCCGTCTCTTCGGTTGGGGTAGCGGCGGGTCTTGGGTCAAGTGGTGCCTAGGTCTTGTATGCTAGGGCGGCGGCCCCGGTGGTGGTAGCGCGGTGCTCTTGGGCAGAGCCCGCGGCTTGGTGGTGCCCAGTGGCCATGGCTGTGCGGGCAACATGGCAGCCGCGGTGTGGCGTTCGGTGGGGGTGAGGGGTGGCCGGGGTGAAAACATGTTCTTTCCGCGGACAGACCCACGGCGGCGAAACTCGTTCCCTTCTTGAAGGTGTCGTCACGGCTCTCATCACTCATCTTGTGCTCCAGGGGAAACTCTGATCCTTGGATCGGGCGGTGGCGGCGCTCCGGTGTCGTATCCTTGCTGAAGGCGCCGCCTTGGAGTCCACGAATCGTCGTATGCGGCTTCATCTCTTCGTAGTTAGGGGTGATGTTGTTGCGCTCAGCGCCTATGGATCATTGCCTTGGGTGTGTGTTTGTTGTGGTGGCATGTGTTTGTATCGAGATGTTGGTGATCTTTGCTTTATATATATAACGGAGCCGAAGCCTTTTTCGGCAAATTGTTAATCCGATTAACAGTCTCTATTTACTGGTGGGTTCATGAGAGATTTAAAACAAGATCCCATGTTGTCATGTTTCCTCGCTAATTGCAAGGATTTCACCGTGGTTGTTATGTTACTAGTGAATAGTTACAACAATAATTGAGCATCATTACAAGACAATAGTATTGTATGGTGCGAAGATGGTCAGTTTTCATGTGGTAGAACCAATCCACTAGACTTAAGGGGTGTTTGTTTACAAGGACTTTTTTATGGAGGGACTAAAAAAGGTCCCTCTTAGAGATTTTTGTACCAAACGAGAGGGACTTTTTAGGGATTAAACTAGGCATTTGAGACTAAATGAAGAAGACTCTCAAGGAGAGTCTTTTTGAAACTTTTTGGGACTTTTCCAACAATGCCCCTCCATGCACCCATTGGCCCGCCATCCCATGGTGTTGTTTGATTGTTATTTTTCTATATACTAAGGGCACCATGGTCATTTAATAACCTCTAGCAAGGGACTAGAGACTTTTTAGTCTCTAGAAACAAACAGGGAGGAACTTTTTAGGGACTAGACTAGAAAAAATCCTAGGACTAGAGAACCAAACACCACCTTATATTCGAACAATTACAAGACAAGGATTTATATTCGAATCTGAGTTCACATTTTCAAGGAGGTGCCAAACAGCATAGCGACTCGTCACCTATGTTAAACCAAGCGATCACGTGCCACCATTCATCCTTCAGTGCTTCTCAACTTTAGCCTGAGGCTCAGCGATGCAAATTTGTAGCTTCAGGCTGTTTGTGTCCTGGAATAAGCAATGAAGAACGTTCAGAAATACTGTACAAGAAAGGCTTGCTTGACAAATCGTTTACAAGATTCGAAAAGAACAAGTAAACACCAAAGATTAAGGTCATTTTTGGTTCCCAGCCTAAGGTTGCGACGCTTAACCTTAGTCATGGCACAATATTTTGGACATGTGTTTGGTTCATTGCCACACTTGTGGCTTGCCACACTTTTCTAGTTATATGGTCCACATGTCATAGACTCAATTTTTTTGCCAAATCCTGCCACACTTGTGGTGGCCATTTTGTTAGCCACACTTTTTGTGGCAGCCACACTTTGCCTATGGACAAAGTTAGTCATGAACCAAACAGACCCTAATCCTTTTTACACAGGTGCATACGTATTAAACTAGAAGTTGTCACATCACTAGCTTGGCTGAGTAACTGCAGAACAACAACCAGCAAGGAACCTTCTCGTAGGGGATGAGAGAGCAATATCTCGTGTCTGGAATTTCACGTAACTGTTTTTTTTTCTTTTTGGCGAACGTGAATTTCATGTAACTGTAAACTGACTCCCATCTATACTGGGGCCGGGGAACAGAGCCAAGCAAAATTTACAAGGCAAATGGGCTGGCCACAGCGGACTCCCGTCTATACTTTTTGCAACCAGGGATCGAATCCGGGCGGAAATGTCAAGTTAAGAACCATCAACAGCAAAAATATCAATACAGATGCCAGGAAACTGGGTATACAATCTATTAGCCGAGGTAGTTGGATGCCACACCATCAGCTACACAAACAAAACGATAGCACCTAGTATGCCCTTGGTTGGCTACTCATTATCTCAAATGAAATGTTTGCTTACAGCTCACCAGTAAACTTCTTGTAAGATGACTATCATCAATGGCATGGCGTGGTACAGAGTGTTGTGATGCTATGCTACTGACACAACAAAAATGTTAAAAATAAATCAATTGGCAAGATCCATTACACATAACCACCAAAGGAATTAAGTATCCTCTATCCTGTAACCATACCATTGTACAGAAAGAGTATGTCCACAGCTTCTAACTGCACATATGCCAAAACTGATTGCTCAACAGTTCCTTTCAGGATCTAAAACGTCAACGGTTACGAACTCGGAATACTATTTTAAGATAAACAAGGATACTGGGTGCATCATATAAATTCTGTGTGCACATGACAGCAAATGCACAATATAAATGATCAAGTTCATACCTGCAAAGTGAAGGAGCTACATTGTGTGCTTTACTCCCAGATGAGAGGTGACATTACGTTCAAGCAGCTTCAGGCTGGCCGCATTCAGATCCACAGGAAGATCAACCTTCTGCAGTGTAACAGTGCAAATTGCTCAATCTGTAGCCAGATATTAATTCTGTCTTATAACAGTCTATTTGAATGCTGAAGACATGAATGTTTGTTGAAAGAAACAAAATGCAGTACATTTATGTTTCCAGCGATCTTGTTGCACAAGGCAAGCCCATCCTTCACCGTGTATATACAATCTAGTACAATATACACCTTGCATGACTATACAAACTTTTGGTCCAAGAAGGAAAACAAACCATATGTCCAGCTACCGGTTTGCATAGCCAGTTCATGTGCTCACAGTTCTTAGGCTATGCAAGTAATCTACTTTATTGGATTCATTGACAATCTCGAGTCCTGTGTGTACGTAATTCATATAAGGCCCTACCTAATTTTTATTTCGTTTTTCAATAGTCTTAATAACTCCGCTTATGTTGTTTCAACATAGCCGGTCCCAAGCCCGGGTAAAGGAGGAGGGTTGTGATAGGCTTGGCGAGCCAACGTAAAACTCAGCCATTCTTATGGAGATGAAACCCAAAAGATTTTCGTTGGGGCGTAACCCTCTCAGCGACGCGCCACATCAGAACCCGGGTGTGGTGTCAAATGGGCAAGGGCCGGCCGTCACCCCCCTGGTGGCGCGCTGTAAGACAATAATTTTGGAGGAACCAGCTCAACCCTCTAGGGGTGGCTTATCTCATATATATCTCATATATATATATATATATATATATATATATATATATATAATGGGTGTGTTACAATTGGTACAATATATGTACACAAATACAGAAGTTATACATAGTCTAACACCCTCCCTCAATCTTAGCCACTTTCTAAAGAACTGAGAAGGGTAAGATTGCGCCTGCAGGCCTCAAACTGTGGTAGAGGCAATGGCTTGGTGAAGATGTCTGCAAGTTGATCCTTAGAAGAGATAAACTTGATCTGTAGTTGCTTCTGTGACACACGTTCCCGTACAAAGTGATAGTCAACTTCAATGTGTTCCGTTCGGGCATGAAATACCGGATTTGCGGAAAGGTATGTAGCGCCGATGTTATCACACCAAAGGATAGGAGGCTGTGGTTGGGACATACCCAACTCTTGAAGCAAAGACTCTACCCAGATAATCTCTGCAGTAGCACTAGCCACAGCCTTATACTCAGCTTCAGTACTACTACGCGATACAGTAGCCTGTTTCCGAGCACTCCAGGCGA
Organism: Triticum urartu; assembly: GCF_056163025.1. Taxonomy (NCBI): domain Eukaryota; kingdom Viridiplantae; phylum Streptophyta; class Magnoliopsida; order Poales; family Poaceae; genus Triticum; species Triticum urartu. The sequence goes on from NC_141873.1 coordinate 89,142,320, forward strand.
TCAAGTTAGAGCCAAAGAACACAGCATAGCCCCCCGTGGATCGCCTGTCATCCGGACTGCCAGCCCAATCCGCATCAAAGTATGCTGAGAGAACCTGAGATGGAGTCGGCCGAATATGCATCCCAAAAGACACTGTGAATTGGACATAACACAGGATGCGCTTAACAGCAGCCCAATGAGTGTCTCGAGGAGCCTGAAGATACTGACAAACCCTGTTGACAGCATAAGAAATATCCGGTCGCGTGATCGTCAAATACTGGAGACCACCAACAATACTCCGGTACTCTGTTGCATCCGCAGAAGACAGAAGCTCACCATCAACAGCAGTGATCTTGTCTGTGGACGACATGGGTGTAGTAGTCGGTTTGCACTTAAGCATCCCAGCTCACTGTAATAAATCCAAGGAATACTTCTTCTGCGTCATAACAAGGCCATCAGCACGAGAAGTAACCTCAACTCCAAGAAAGTAGTGAAGCTTCCCAAGGTCTTTGACAGCAAAATCAGCACAAAGAGAGCGAACAAGAGCATCAGCAGCAAAACAAGAGGAACTGACTAGAATAATATCATCCACAGACCAAAAGATGCATAGTGACCTCTGGCTTCTGGAGAAGAAATAATGAGGAGTCAGCAGTAGATGGCACAAACCCATGAGCACGAAGAGCTGATGCAAGACGAGCATGCCAGGCACGAGGAGCTTGCTTCAGACCATAGAGCGCTTTGGTGAGACAACAGATGTGATCAGGACGATCAGGATCAGAAAAACCAGGCGGCTGGCGCATATAAACCTCTTCCTCCAAGAAGCCATGAAGAAAGGCATTCTGCACATCAAGCTGACGAAGAGACCAGCCTCGAGTGATTGCAAGAGAGAGAAGCCGAATGGTGGTAGGCTTGACAACGGGACTGAAGGTGTCCTCATAATCAAGACCATAGCGCTGCCGAAATCCTCGGGCAACAAGGCGCGCTTTATAGCGCTCAATAGACCCATCCGAGTGCTTCTTCACTTTGAACACCCATTTAGAGTCAATAACATTGACCCGTGGTGGTGGAGGAACAAGGGTCCACGTCTTATTGCGAAGAAGAGCGTGATACTCCTGCTCCATAGCTTCCCGCCAGTGAGGAATGCGCATGGCAGCCTGATATGAGCGGGGCTCAGAGGACGGATCCGCAACAGCAGCAGCCAGACATGCCGCCAACCAAGCAAAGTACCATTTTTGTGTTCCTTTGGACGGAAAATGCCACTGCGACTGCGTGTATGTGGACGGAGAACTGGAGCCGTCGAGGTCGAGGGTGCAGCCGGTGGAGGATTGGACGATGATGACGGGACCAGCCTGCGAGGGGCTGGGTAATGCTGACGTAGAGAGCAAGGCGGCGAGGGGCTGGGCAATGGAGTCGAACCCGCCAACAAGGCACTCAGCAAGGTGGACCCAGAGCCCGCCAGTGGGACTGGTGACAACGGCGCCACCGGCGTAGCGGGCCGAGCCTCGGGCGACACTGGCGTGGAGGGCCAAGCCTCGGGCGACAGCGAGGCAGGCGTGACGGGCATGCCGGGCCGATCGGAGGACAAGCCGGCCCAGAGTCAGGGGAGACAACCCACGCAGCGCCACAGGCACATCAGCCGAGCGTGCATGGGCGCGCGGGTCGAGGCCATGCAGCGAGGCGACGCGATCGACGTGCGCATCAGAGAGCGACGGCGAGGGAGGTGTTGGAGCCTCCAAAATTTCCAAACGAGCCCCGCGTCCAGTGCCTACACCATGGTTAGGCAATAATACAGGAGTATGCAACATGATCAAATTGGTCAGAGGCAAGAGAGGATGAATGCATGGAAGGAGATGCATCTGTGGACACGGGTAAGTTGGCAAATGGAAAGACAAGCTCATCAAACACGACATCCCGAGATATGTAGACACGATTAGTGGGAACATGAAGACATTTGTAACCTTTATGAAGGGAACTATAGCCAAGAAAGACACTTTTTGGACAGAAATTCCAGCTTGCGTTTGTTATATGGTCGAAGATGCGGCCAGCAAGCACACCCAAATACTTTAAAGAAAGTATAGTCAGGTTGTTCATTAAGGAGAAGTTCAATGGGAGTCTTCATGTTTAGAACACGTGTGGGAGTATGATTGATAAGAAAACATGCAGTGGTGAAAGCATCACTCCAAAATCGAAAAGAAACCGATGCATGGGCCAAAAGAGTGAGACCAGTCTCGACAATATGGCGATGCTTACGTTCGACGGAACCATTCTGCTGATGAGTATGTGGACATGCTAAACGATGAGCGATCCCAAGCGACTGGAAGGAGTTGAGGTTGCGATACTCGCCACCCCAATCCGACCGAACATGAACAATTTTATGCTTAAGAAGACGTTCAACATGTTTTTGAAACTGAACAACAATATCAAACGCATCAGACTTATGCTTAATAAGATAGAGCCAAGTAAAGCGACTGTAAGCATCCACAAAACTGATATAATAGTTATGGCCACTAACAGAAGTTTGGGCAGGGCCCCATACATCCAAAAAAACAAGTTCTAAAGGATGTTTCACCTCACGACTAGACTCTGAAAAAGGAAGTTGATGACTCTTCCCCTGCTGACAATCATCACACACTGCTACATCATTATTGCTAGACACGCTAGGAAGCTCATGACAACGCAAAACATGACGAACGATAGGTGTGGCAGGATGACCAAGATGAGCATGCCACTGTGACGACGAGACACGAACTCCACTGAAAACCCGAGAGACTCCAGGATGCTCCAGACGATAAAGACCCTGGTGGAGACGCCCACTAAGAAGAACGTCCCTCGTGTCCCGATCCTTAATAAAAAGATCAAACGGGTGAAATTCACAAAACACATTATTATCATAAGTGAGTTTAGGAACTGAAAGGAGATTACGCGTCACAGATGGTACTCTAAGGACATCATGAAGCTGAAGCCTCCTATTGACATGACTAGTAAGGAGAGATGCTTGACCAATATGAGAGATGTGCATACCTGCTCCATTGGCTGTGTGGATCTTATCGGAGCCGTTATAGGGCTCACGAAGATGAAGCTTCCCCATCTCATTCGTCAGATGCTCCGTCGCCCCAGAGTCCATGTACCAGTGAGGATCGATGGAGTAGGACTGAGTGTGTCCCTGAGGCTTCTGCGGCGCCGGGCGATCAGCCATGGCAACCTGACGCGCAGTATTGCGTGTATCCTTGCCATCATTACCTGAGACCGAGGAAGCTCTTCTGGAAGCGGCGATGACACTTAGAGGCCCAATGCCCGTCAAGGCCACACAGCTGGCAGACCCGCCGACCCCATCGCCGGGAAGAGTCAAGGTGGGGGTGGATGAGGCCGGAGGCAGCGGTGCAGGCCCCTTGCCCGAGGCGGACGACTAAGCACCACCGGGAAGGGGGGCGACCACCTCTGTATGCCGCATTTGCGGAGGAGCCGCGGTTGCGGTTGGCACAGCGCGCCTCAACACGCTGCTCAGTGAGAAGAAGTTGAGAGTAGACCTCATGAGCCATCATGGGGGTCGTGTTGCCGCGCTCATTAATGATCTCGACCAAACCATCATGCTCTTCGTCGAGGCCGTTGACGATGAAGGAGTTGAACTCAAAGTCAGTAAGCGGCTGTCCAATGGACGCCAGCGTGTCAGCAAGAGCCTTGACCTTGTTGTAAAACTCCGTGGCCGTGGAGTTGAGCTTCTCACAGGCGCCAAGCTCGCGACGGAGGGCACTGACACGGGCCTGCGACTAGGACGCAAAGGAGCGCTCAAGGATGGTCCAAGCCTCATGGGAGGTCTTTGCAAAGACAATGAGCCCGGCAACAGCCGGAGAGAGCGAGCCCTGGATGGAGGAGAGGTTTGCCTGGTCCTGCCCCGTCCAGACACGGTACGCCGGGTTGTAAACCGGACCGTTCACGCTATCCACCAGCGCGGAAGGGCAAGGAAAAGTGCCGTCAACGTAGCCAAGCAAGTAGTGACTCCCGAGGAGCGGAAGAACCTACGCACGCCAGAAAATATAGTTGTCGGACGATAGCTTGACGGTGATGAGGTTGCCGAAGTGGAACGGTGGAGGCAACAAGCCCGTCGAAGAGACTGCCGGGGGCGCATATGCCATGGGGGCAGGGACGGGCGGCGCGAGCGAAGACACGGGATTGGAACCCGCGAGCAGCGGCGGCGGGTACGCCCCGTAGAGAAGCGGCCAGTGCGACCGGAGTGGATCCTGCTGGAGGCACGGACGGCATGAGGGCAGGGTGGATTGGCGCAAGGCCCAACCCCAAGTGGCCCGCCGTGACTGCTGACGAGGTGGCCTCAGGCGCGAAGGCCAGAGGCGCGATGACGCCGGTGGATGAGGCGGGTGAAGGGGTGCTCGACGTATGGATCGTCAGCGCGTGACCCGACGATGAAGAAGCCGGAGGATTGTTGGAGAAGAACGAGCCAACGCTTCTGGTCCCGATCTGAGGCGGCCGCATGGTGGCCGAGTCGAGCGGTAGAGAGAGAAGGGCGACGAGCGAGGCCGGAAGAAACCCGGCGGAGGAGCTGGAGGCGGCGGCACCTGACATGGTGGCGGCGCGATCTAGGGGCAGGGCACGATCCAGGGGCGGCGGCGCGAACTAGGGTTTTGCGGAAGCGGAGGACGTAGCCAGGTCTGTTACCATGTAAGACAATAATTTTGGGGGAACCAGCTCAACCCTCTAGGGGTGGCTTATCTCATATATATATATATATATATATATATATATATATATAATGGGTGTGTTACAATTGGTACAATATACGTACACAAATACAAAAGTTAGTCTAACACGCGCCGTATCTTGATCCGGATACGGTGGCAAGTGAGCGAGGATCGGGTCGTCGCATCCTTAGTGGCGTGCTACATCGGCGCCCAGATGTAGTGGAAAATGAGCAAGGGTCTTCGCATTTGACTCGACGAGTGCGAAGGGTAAGGAAGCCAGCTAAGCCTAGGAGGATTCGCTTAGGTAGCTGGAATGTAGGGTCTCTGACAAGGAAGCTTCTGGAGCTAGTTGATGCAGCGGTGCAGAGAGGCATTGATATCCTTTGCGTCCAAGAAACCAAGTGGAGAGGACAAAAGGCGAAGGAGGTGGAGGATACCGGCTTCAAGCTGTGGTACACAAGGACGGCTGCAAACAGAAATGGTGTAGGCATCTTGATCAACAAGAGCCTCAAGTATGGAGTGGTAGACGTCAAGAGACGTGGGGATCGGATTATCCTGGTCAAGCGGGCAGTTGGGGAATTAGTTCTCAATGTTATCAGCGCGTATGCCCCGCAAGTAGACCACAATGAGAACACCAAGAGGGAATTCTGGCAAGGCCTGGAAGACATGGTTAGGAGTGTACCGATTGGCGAGAAGCTCTTCACAGGAGACCTCAATGGCCACATGGGTACATCTAACACAGGTTTTGAAGGGGTGCATGGGGGCTTTGGCTATGGCATCAGGAATCGAGGAGATGTCTTAAGCTTTGCTCTAGCCTACAACATGATTGTAGCTAACACCCTCTTTAGAAAGAGAGAATCACATCTGGTGACTTTTAGTAGTGGCCAACACTAGCCAGATTGATTTCATCCTCTCGAGAAGAGAAGATAGGTGTGCGTGCCTAGACTATAAGGTGATACCTAGAGAGAGTGTTGTACCTCAGCATAAGCTGGTGGTTGCCAACTTCCGCTTTCGAATTCGTGTCCAGCGGGATAAGCGAGCCAGAGTCGCTAGAACGAAGTGGCGGAAGCTCAAGGGGGAGGTAGCTCGCGCTTTCAAGGAGAGGGTCATTAAGGAGGGCCCTTGGGAGGAAGGAGGGGATGCGGACAATGTGTGGATAAATATGGCGACTTGCATTCGTAAGGTGGCCCCAGAGGAGTTTGGAGTGTCCAGAAGGAGAAGCAAAGATAAGGATACCTGGTGGTGGAATGATGATGTCCAGAAGGCGATTAAAGAGAAGAAATATTGTTTCAGACGCCTATACCTGGATAGGAGTGCAGACAACATAGAGAAGTACAAGATGGCGAAGAAGGCCGCAAAGCGAGCTGTCAGTGAAGCAAGGGGTCGGGCATATGAGGACCTCTACCAACACGGTTAGGCACGAAGGAAGGCGAAAGGGACATCTATAAGATGGCCAAGATCCGAGAGAGGAAGACGAGGGATATTGGCCAAGTCAAATGCATCAAGGACGGAGCAGGCCAACTCTTGGTGAAGCACGAGGAGATTAAGCATAGATGGTGGGGGTACTTCGACAAGTTGTTCAATGGGAAGAATGAGAGTTCTACCATTGAACTGGACGACTCCTTTGATGAGACTAGCATGCGTTTTGTGCGGCGAATCCAGGAGTCTGAGGTCAAGGAGGCTTTAAAAGGGGTGAAAGGAGGCAAAGTGATGGGCCCTGATTGTATCCCCATTGAGGTGTGGAAAGGCCTCGGGGACATAGCGATAGTATGGCTAACCAAGCTTTTCAACCTCATTTTTCGGGCAAACAAGATGAAAGAAGAATGGAGACATAGTACATTAGTACCAATCTTCAAGAACAAGGGGGGTGTTCAAAGTTGTACTAATTACCGTGGAATTAAGCTAATGAGCCATACAATGAAGCTACGGGAGAGAGTCATTGAGCACCGCTTAAGAAGAATGACAAGTGTGACAAAAAATCAGTTTGGTTTCATGCCTGGGAGGTCGACCATGGAAGCCATCTTGGTATGACAACTTATGGAGAGATACAGGGAGCAAAATAAGGACTTGCATATGGTGTTCATTGACTTGGAGAAGGCCTATGATAAGATACCGCAGAATGTCATGTGGTGGGCCTTGGAGAAACACAAAGTCCCAGCAAAGTACATTACCCTCATCAAGGACATGTACGATAATGTTGCGAGAAGTGTTCAAACAAGTGATGTCGACACTGATGACTTAGCGATTAAGGTAGGACTGCATCAGGGGTCAGCTTTGAGCCCTTATCTTTTTGCCTTGGTGATGGATGAGGTCACAAGGGATATACAAGGAGATATCCCATGGTGTATGCTCTTTGCGGATGATGTGGTGCTAGTTGACGATAGTCGGACGGGGGTAAATAGGAAGTTAGAGTTATGGAGACAAACCTTGGAATCGAAAGGGTTTAGACTTACTGGCTTAGTAGAACTAAAACGGAGTACATGATGTGCCGTTTCAATACTACTAGGTGTGAGGGGGAGGTTAGCCTTGATGGGCAGGTGGTGCCTCAGAAGGATACCTTTCGATATTTGGGGTCAATGCTGCAGGAGGATGGGGGTATTGATGAAGATGTGAACCATCGAATCAAAGCCGGATGGATGAAGTGGCGCTAAACTTCTGGCATTCTCTGTGATAAGAGAGTTTCACAAAAGCTAAAAGGTAAGTTCTACAGGACGGCGGTTCGACCCACAATGTTGTATGGTGCTGAGTGTTGGCCGACTAAAAGGCGACATGTTCAATAGTTAGGTGTGGCGGAGATGCATATGTTGAGATGGATGTGTGGCCACACGAGGAAGGATCAAGTCCGGAATGATGATATACGAGATAGAGTGGGGTAGCACCAATTGAAGAGAAGCTTGTCCAACATCGTCTGAGATGGTTTGGTCATATTCAGCCAGAAGCTCCAGTGCATAGCGGACGGCTAAAACATGCGGAGAATGTCAAGAGAGGTCGGGGTAGACCGAATTTGACATGGGAGGAGTCCGTTAAGAGAGGGGTGCGTGGAAGCTTGCTATCCATGCCAGAGCCATGAGTTGGTCGCGAGATCTTATGGGTTTCACCTCTAGCCTACTCTAAAGGCTTTTTCAGTGCATAGAGTTGTTGTTTATTGTATCTCAGCGCGGCACCCAGCGGTGGGTGCTACGAAGTGACGCAAACACCGCCTATTTTCAGGCGATTGCCAATGGGAGGAGACGCCGCAACACCATCCCTTTCCTCTGGGACAGCGACACCCTACTTCAGCGGTCATCGGATATCCGCACTCACGTGGACGGCTTCTATAAAGCCCACTTCTCCCCCTCCCCTTGGGGTGGGGCATCACTGGCACCCGACACTCGGTCGGGTCGCCTACGTGTCATGGCCGAGGAAAATGCTGCCCTCATGGCGCCGTTCTCTGAGGAGGAGGTCCTCTTGGCTATCAAGGGCATGAACCCGTCTTCGGCTCCAGGCCCGGATGGCCTCCCGGTGAAGTTCTTCCAATCCTTCTGGCATGCCATCAAGGCGGCGGTCATGGCCCTGTTTGACGAGTTCTATGTAGGGTCCATGGACCTTGGCCGCTTGAACTACGGGATCATTACGCTCATCCCCAAAGTTCCAGGCGCTACGGACATCCGCCAGTTCCACCCAATCACAGTTATGAACGTGATTTTTCAGATTTTGGCGATGGGGTACGCCAATAGGATGACCCAGCTCGCGGACACTATAACCCACCCCAACCAATCGGCCTTCAAGGCCGGCTCATTCTCGATGGGGTGTTGGTCTTCCATGAGGTGCTGCACGAAGTCCGCTCCAAGCACCAGCGGACGGTCTTCCTGAAGTTAGACTTCCACAAAGCCTACGACACTGTCCTCTGGCCCTTCCTCCGGGAAGTTCTGCTGCGCAAGGGCTTCGACGACCGCTAGGTCACCAGAGTCATGCAGCTGGTCTCATGCGGCCGGACTGCGGTGAAGATCAACGGCGAGATTGGACCCTACTTCCCATACTGTGTGGAGTCCGTCAGGGGGACCCCTTCTCGCCTTTTTTGTTCAACATGGTGGTATAGAGTCACTGACAAGGCCAAAGTGGCAGGCCATATTCAGGGCATGGTGCCCCATCTGGTAGGAGGGGGAGGGGTCTCCCTCCAGTATGCTGACGACACCATCATAATGATTGAGGGCTCTGGATCTGATATTGCCAACCTGAAATTCCTCCTCCTATGCTTCCAGCAGATGTCTGGCCTCACGATCAACTTCGATAAGAGCGAAGTGATGATTCTTGGATACTCCCCTGCGAAGTGCCAAGACATGGCAGATCGGCTGAATTGCAGGCTAGGTTCCTTCCCCATAATTTACTTGGGGATCCCCATCAGTGACTCTAGACTGACTATAGCAGACCTTCATCTTGCGATGTCCAGGATACAGCACTGCGTAGAACCATGGAGGGGCAGATGGTTGTCTAAGGCGGCTCGGACGATCCTCATCAACTCCTCGTTGTCAAGCCTCATCATGTTCCTTATGAGCGTCTATAGCCTCCATGAGACCCTGCACCAGGAGATCGCCAAGTACCAGGCCCGGTTCTTCTAGGCTGGGGAGGGGGATAAACAAAAATACCACATGGTCAGCTGGACGAACATCCGTAAACCGCGGGACCAGGGTGGCCTTGGGATCATGTCCTCTAGGCGCATGAATATCGCCTTACTGACGCGCTGGCTCTGGAGGATCACCAATGGTGAGGGTGGTCTCTGGTTGGACATCGTCAGGAACCAATACCTTCAAGACCAGCCTCTTGCCTTCTGCCAGCGTTCTAGAGGCTCCCAGTTCTGGCAGGCTGTCATCCAAGTCATGCCGATCCTCCGGATTGGTACATCCATCTCCGTTGGATCTGGCTCCTCGACATTGTTCTGGTTCGACCTGTGGGTGGGGGACCGCCCCCTCGCCGCCCGTTTCCCAGAACTATTTTCCATCGCGGTTGACCCTCGGGTCTCCGTCGAGGTAGCCCTTATTGACTTAGGGCGCCTCACGTTCCGTCGGCCCTTCGGCCCCCCTGAGGTTGCTGCCTGGGACGACCTCCTACAGTGCATTGCCTTGCAGCCCAACCCATAGACGTTGACCACATGCACGACTCCGTCTCCTGGCTCCTGGAGACGTCTGGCCACTTCTCGGCCAAGTCCCTATACCAGGCCATTGCAACCTCCACTGCCCTTCCTCTGAAAATTAGAATATTCTTGTGGCAATGAATTCGTGGGCGGCTCCCCTCTGGCGTGGAGGTTCTGAAGCGCAACAGCCCAGGGGATGGGTCCTGCCCGCTCTGCGGCACGGGGGAGGATGCTAACCATATATTCTTCTCCCACGTTGCCGCTCAGTTCCGTTGGACCTGCTTCCGCGACGTGGTTGGGGGTTGTTGGTGTAACACCAACTTCTCGGACTTGTTGGCAGAAATCCAAGCATCTGCACCCCACCACCGCCACATTAGGTGGTTGTGCATCGGGATCCTTGCTTGGACGCTCTGGACTATCCGCAATAAGCTTGTCATCCAACGTGCTCCTCTTCAACGTGCCATTGACGCGATTTTCAAAATGTGCGGTTACTTGTAGCTTTGGCGGCCGCTTAGCCGCCCCTAGGATCGGAACGTCATCGCGACCCTCCTCGCCGACCTTCGAGCGATGGCCTTCGGCGTGGCCCCTCCGCTTCCGCCACCACCCCCGGAGCCAAACTAGGCACACAGCTTCCTCACATCGTAGGACCTTCGGACTGTCCCTTGGGCTCCTACCGGATTGTTTTTGTTTTATCTTTTAAGGACTGTTGAGCTGTACCCTCAGTTGTACCCTTGCTACCTTTTGTGTGTGGGTGTTCGTCTTCGACTTCTTTGCGTGTGTGCGTGTGGTGTGAACTTGTGTGTGGATGCTTGTGGGCTCGGGTGGTTTGCTTTATATATAAAGCAGAGGGAAAGCCTTTTTTGGTAGAAGGTCATTCTATTTGACCTTCACTAGTTCAAATGTACTTTTCTGACCAGATAGACGCTCTTCATTGTGAATAAATTAGTGAAATAAGACGACACTTTTGACATTGTTTGGATCACAAAGGAAAATTTAGGAACATGCTTTTACAGCTTAGCTTTTGTTCCTTTTGATCCAAAGGGCAGCCATAGTCTCAAAAGAAAAAAGGAAAAAAAAGAATTATTGTTGTCATTGCATCCATTTCATATGAGATGTTCTATTTTTTCTGTCTAATCCCCCTATAGTTAATGAAACAGGAATCCCCTTTTCCTTCTTCACAGGGATCTTCTAACCAAAAGGACAGTATTTTTTATATAAGAGGGTTGTGTGCATGTTCAATATCAAAATTTCCTTGCACAGTTCAGCTCAACACTGGTTCTAGACGGCACAGCAACGCGGCCGTTTGCTTCTAGTTACTACTAATAGTGAACTACTTGTCCAGGTTGCACTAGACGACCAAATTGGCACTGATGTTTTAGCAATACTGTAGCAGGTGGTACTGTATAATACAAGTTGGCGCAAGCCAGGACTCAATATGGTTATGAGACAACTTAAAGCAAGGAATTGGACATGGAAATGAAGTGCTAAACATGTGTAAGGGTCAACGAAGTTCCAAAGAATATTCCTCTTGAAATAGTACCCGCACCTTTAGCCAGAGGGGAATCCCTTGTTGCTCCTGAATGCAGAGAAAGCTCAACCAGATTTACTGAAACACGAAATTTATTCGATGGCCATGTTTCTGTATCTTGGACAGATCCTGAATACTTTCAGAAGAAGTAGAAGATGCAGAAACATGAGATTCAGATGTTGAAGTTCCATCTCGAGGACCATCCAGAGCAGGCACAATATGTGGTGCCCCAGCAAAGTTTCGACGACGCACAATCAGATATAACTTCATATTTTCGATTGGAAGAAATGCTGCTTTCAGAACATCCACCTGAGACACAGTAGATGAAACATGACTATCGCAATGGCACTCGAGCTAAAGAGAAGAACCAAATAGTAACTTGTGCTATGACTGAGGAAATCTAACCAGAGAATTTAAGTAAAGATTCATTTTGGGAATTCAAGCAATGATCTATGATTCTCAATGCAGACCTTCCACATCTTGTATTACAGTTTCACCCCGCACTATATCCATACCAATTGTTAACTTTATGTCTTTTACCTACACAGGGAGTTGTGCAACGACACCCATAAGAATAATATAAGATCAACCGAAACAGACTTGCAATAGACAGTGTTCAGCTGTGAAACTTAACACTGCTGGACGAGAAGTGCAAAAGAGGTGCCCAACTTGCTGTGTGTGTTTCAAGCTCGGTAGAAAGGATTTGATCTCCAAGAAAGGAATAAAAACTTGATAAACTAACAGAGGATTGGTTGTTTCTAGCGTTGACACTGTCGACTAAACCATTCATTTGATTTCTATCGTTGACACTGTTGACCCTGCCGTGTGAGGGTCTAATATTTGTTCCCTGCAGTGGCAATGGTCCGCAAGTTTTCTCGCTATTCAATCATTGATGTGCATAGCATAATACGTATCACAGATCAGCAGATGCACTGGAACCAAGCAAACAGAAGTGCACAGCCTGTCATTTTCACTGGAACCAAATGCAGCAGCTGAAAGGCATTTTTACTGCACTTAACACCCTCACAACCTGCCATTTCAATCTTCACCAAGCAATTCGTCACTTGCATAACTACATCTTTTGAGCATAGATGGAGAGGGAGGGAGGAGAGAGAGAGAGAGAGAGAGAGAGAGAGAGAGAGAGAGAGAGAGAGAGAGAGAGAGAGAGAGAGAGAGAGATGAACCTGGAATGGTCAGGTCGTGGAGAGGGTGCAGGCAGCTCCGGTGATGTTGGTGAGGGGCGTGGAGCGATGGAAGGAGGCGGATACGGAGGGAAGCTGGGGGAGGTAGTGGGTAGCGGCGACCGGCAGGAGGAAAAGGCGGCGGGCCTGGAGCCCCCCGTCATGGCGGCGCCCTTGTTGGCGGTCTGCTCCTCTCATGGTGAGAGGGACCGGCGCTAGCTCATGCGCCAGTCCCCCGCCAACAGCGCGGGGGATGTCGCCGGCGGAGAGGGCGGCGGAGCGGAGTAGGGTTGGTTGGCGGAGCTAGCTCTGGATCCGGGGAGCGGAGGAGGAAGGGTCCGTCGGGTCCGTCTGTGGTTGGGCTCGGTCAGTCGGGTCCGTCGGGTCGGTCGGGTTATGAACCGGCACGGAGCCACGGAGACGGTTCGGTGGAAATGCCCAGGGTTCAGCCTCCACTCGTCGGTGAATATCACAGGCGGCTCGGGAAAAAACCATTCAGAGGCCACCCCGGCCCGCCGCCCCTGCCCACCCACCACCGGCCATCGCCGTCAGCGGCAGAGATGACCCGGGCCAGAGAAGAAAAAAAAAGAAAAGGAAAGAAAAAAGCGATTGGGCCATGGGAAAAAAAGCCCATGGGCTTGGTGGCGCCGCTCGGCCTCGCTCCTCCCCTCTTTAAAATCACCTCCGGCTCCCGCCCGCTGAAATACTACCACCTCCCCTCCCCGTCGTCGCAAGTCGCAACCCCCCGAGAGCTCGACCACCGCTTCCGCCCATCCCTCCTCACCCGAGAACGCCTCCCCTCCCCGCCTCCTGCAAACCTTCCCACGAGAAGCCCTAGTGTAGGGAAACGATGGACTCGAAGTCCATGGCGCTGCGCCTCCTCCGCCACCTGTGCGCGGCCGCGCCTGGTGGTGCGTGGAAGGCAGACTTCGTCGACTTTCTCTGGAGCCTCTGGTGCCGGATTCAGGCGGCCAAGAACTGGCAGGGCGCGTCCACGGCGCCGGTCGCTGGCGCCCGCCCGCTCGTAGGCAACGCCGAGGCCGCGCTCGTCGGCAACGAAGACGACGACGACGACGGGTACTCTTCTTGCAAGACTCAGGTCCGCGACGACGACGACGACGACGACAACGACGACGGCGGGTACTCCTCTAGCAAGTCTCAGCCCACGCTCGACGAAGACGACGACGCCGGCCGCAAGAAGGAGCAGGAATTCGGCATCCAGCCATTCACGCCGACCGCCGGCCAGGGGGCGGGTACCAAGAACCTGACGGACGACGACGACGCCGGCCGCAAGAAGGAGCTTCTGCAGGACTCCGCCCTCGCCGGCCCGCCCGCTTTCGGCGTCGACTCCAAGGGCGAGAACGCCGACCCCGCCGACCCGCCCGCGCTCGGCGTCGACTCCACAGGCGAGAACGCCTATCTCGCCGGCCCGGACGAGCTCGGCAAGGACGACGTCGACAAGGAGTGCGCGCCCCCGGCCGCGGCTACCAAAGACGACTCCGCCCGCAAGAACGAGCCCGCCTTTCGGCACCCTCGTCGTGCCCGTCGACGTCGTCGTCCTGCTCAAGCCGTTCGCTCGGATGGTCTCCAAGAAGACGATTCTTTCTTGGAGCCAGAGGTGGACGACTGCAGGGTCATGCACCTACGGTACGTGGCCGCTTGCTCCTCCCTGAAGAAGAAGAAGACTCTGTGCTTAGAGTGTTTCATCCGCCATGAGAGGAACCCAACTGAGAGGGCGCCTGTCCCCATCGGCAAAGACGAAGAGGAGGTTGGGACTTGGATTTTGTCTAATTTTGCTTGCAACAAAAACTATCTTGTTCCCCTCGTTCGTTTCAAAATTCAAAGTAGCTTTGTCAACTCACCCTTTCTCTTTCTTCTCAGGTTCATAATCACATGACTCGTCATCACAAGAAGTCTGGCTCCGGCTGGAGCAAGTGCAAGAGGCAAGGGTGCTTCGCCGTGACGGTCACTGCCCAGGACATGGGGCACCACCAGCTATACGCTCATCGGCTGTAGATGCATTTCCTGTCGTGATCTGTCATTTTTCGAGCAAAGCCAAGAAAATCGTACTTAAATGCACTGCCTGTAGTGCTAGACAGATCATGTAAATGTGCTTCAGCAACAGTTAGACAAGTGTAAACTCGGACATGTAAGAGTATATTTGATAATGCTCTTTATTTTCTTTCATATCTGTCTGTCAATTTTTCTGTACACTGAAAAAAATGAAATTACTCCAGTGTGATGTGGAGCAGTCTGATCGATCTGTCATTTATGAGAAAATTGTTCATGTTACAAGAAAGGGGGCAATAGAGGGCTGTATCTCTCCCTCTCTTTCTTTTTTGAAAGGAACACTACTCTGCATTCTATTACAAATTTACAACCAGCAGATAAATACATCACATGGCTGAAGTGATTTGCACAACTTGAAGTAGTGCCAGGGCTTTTCAGTATGTCCTCGAGGTGTCCTTGCCCTGCCGCAAGCGCTCGCCCATTTCTGATAGTAGTTGCAATGATCTACAGACTTGCTTCACCTTCTTGTATTGGCAAAAGAGGCCAAATATATCAGTCAAACAAAGAGGCCACCTTGTTCTTCGTCTTCATCCAACCTGAAACAAAGAGGCCATTCTGTATGGATGGATGAACTTTCAGACAAGCTAGAGGAAGAGATGAATGGATGGAAATGGCATCCCCACTATTTAAAATTTAATAGCAATCACACTGAAGCAACCATCCCCGAATCTTTTTTTGGGGGGCTCCAGTAATTGCTGAAATATAAACAGAAGCCACACGTTACTGACAGTCTGACACCAATACCATCTGCAGCTATCTAAAAATCCAAGAAAATTGGCTGTGTTTCTCAAAAGATTAACGAGAAAATTGGTGTGTTTACAGTTTTATTGAGAACTTTAATAAGATGGCTGCATGCATCTCTTAGATGCAGAGGCCGGGGGAAAACCTCCTTTTCCAAAAAAAAAAACAGTTTTATTGAGAACTTTGTGGATAAGATGGAACAATAGGCACCTTTTAGGCAAAAGTTCATAGTATAACCGAAATAAATGAGGAACTAATCAACACTAATCCTACTGGATAGTACAGGATCAAAAGAGATTATACATCATATCCCTATTCGATTTCCGATTTTCGACAAGCGATCAGAGATGTATACATGAAACTACCATGGATGGAGTGTGCACAGGAAATGTGCACGGAATCAGATCACACAAACCCGACGCAAGAGGGACCCTCTGACCTCGTAGGGGACTCCATGGTATTGTCAGCAAGCGAATATCTAACAGACATCCCATTCAGGCTGGACACCATTATCTGCATTAGCACAGCCAACAGTCAGCTGATAAAGCAATAATATTCAGTGGGGAAGGAAAAAGAACTCAAAGCTATTGGAGAATCGGGAAATCTATGTAAATTATACAAGGTGAAAACATCATCTCCTCAAAATAGAAATCCCCATGTATTTCTATTTGAAAGAGGGGATGATTATGCTATGATTGTATTTAGAGACGAGGAATATAGGGATCAACTATACAGAGATCAGGATTATCTAGATTAGGAGTTAGGTCCAAATATTGGCTTAGATACTCATCTTAGGGCCATATGTAGGACTCACTACTCCTGTTTATATTCTGAATGTAAAGGGCATAAGACATAAGTATCACACGGGCAAGTGGTATGTTAACACCAATCGTGTGTAGAAACAGCTTTCAGCGAATGAACAACTCTAGAAGCAAAATTTAAATACTTACAACACTAGAAATGTGTTTTAGCTTGCCAATTGCTCGCAAACTTTTCCGGATAGAGAACTCATCTTCAGGAAAACAAAGTTAGCAGAAGGTTGGAGGTCAATGCTTTTGAGCTACCGAAGAAACAGACCTCAAAAACAGATTGAGTGCAAAAAACAAGCATGTCTGTCGATCATGTGCTTATGATACGGGAACGGTGACCCTTTCTGTACAGAAATGTAACTGTGTGTCATGGAGTAACAACCTACAGCTATTGTAGCACAGAATCACTGATGCTCATTAATCATATTCTTTTAGAATTGCAGTATAGCTGAATAATCAACTTAGAGCATACCATAATTATCACTCGTCAATCTAGCTAAGATAATATCCTTGCATACTTGTTCCTCCCATGTATGTACCTTGAGCTAATTCTCAAATGAACTTGGAAGCACATTTGCAAGTCTTGGAAAAAATCATTTATAACATGCCCAAATGCCAAACTTCCTTTTTCTTCTTGAAACTTCCAAAGTTTGTGGGGTTTGCACATCCGACACGTGTGGACTGGCTATGCATTGCTCATTCAGTTTTCATAATATCTTATTAACCTCTCCAGATTGTGGCTATGCATTGCTCGTTCAGTTTTCATAATATCTTACTAACCTCTCCAGATTGTTTAAGAAAAAAGGGAGTGCAGGCTTGAACACCAAGGATAAACCCTTTTCAAATTGGATTTGTTGCCAGGTCATATAAATAACGGATCTGTATAAACCATCGAATACCAGTTGCACACTAATTTCACAAAAGACTAAAAGGTTATTTAAACAATATGACAAATTACAGAAAACCAGAACACAATTAGGGCAGGTCTAACACGGAAAAACCAATTTTTGGAATTTTTTGGACATAACTACATGTTTTGATCATCTAATCGAAACCTACTCTTACACTTGTGCTTGAGAGAACACATACACTTGGGCTTGTGTGGTATCTCTGCGCCGTGTATGAGCTTACATGGTCCATACTTAGCACAAAGAGTCACGCAAGACGACGTCGTGATTCATGAATCACTGGCGGTGAGATGACACATAGGCGACGTATGAGCTGATATGGTCTACATGTTACTTTTTGTGTTACGAGTGGTGAAATGGTAGGTTTGGGTTAGATAAAATGAATAAACGATCCACTAAACACATGTGGTTCTGTGAAAGAAAATATAAAACTGCGGTTCCATGTTAGACCTGTCCTAAATGGAGAAGCTTAGTATCGTAAACATATGCACACTGAGACAAAAGATATTGGACAATTCAGAAAATAAAAGCCATTTAAAATATAGCAAACCAGGTATGAAAAACATATAAACGGAACATGCCTCCGTTTTCATAGCATTTGCCCATAAAATTTGGAAAATTGTTCCAGAAAGCCCTTTTGGACAGTTTCTAATAGCATCCGAGAAGCTAAATACAAAATTTTAATAAGCTCACTACTTATCCACAGCCATGTTAATCCTTGTGAGGTTGGGTGTCATCCATATGGGATTTGGCCAATTGCACCAAAGCTTAGGTACACCTTCCCAACTGTCATTTTCCAAGTTGAGAATACCTATATCCCGGTCATTATTCTTATACTTCGAAATATATGTTATGTCGTCTGTGAAATAAACACGATTTGGCTTCAGTTGTGGATATTCCTCAGTATTAAGGCATTGCGACTGACTACGCCCAAGAAACAGCACATGATCATGCAAGCCATTCATTTCCACAAGTTCTTTTGCTGCCACATCAACTTTATATAATAGTATTTTCTCAGTCTTTATGAACCCTTCGGGTGTGTCATCTATTGCTCTGCAAATTTGCAACAGATCACCCCATGGAGCCTGAACAACATACGTGTACCCAACCGTCTTGTAATTCTGCAACTCATCTGCAATAATATTCCTTGTGATGGTAGGACAGGTCAGATCAAAAGTATAGACTCCTCCGGTTTCTGTGAATGCATACAATAGACCATCCATGTGGATGCATTGTTTATAGTTCTCACCCGGCAGCGAGGTCCATTTATAATCACCTACCCTTGCAAAGGAAAGATATCGATCTGGACTGTGGATGATAACCACAATGTAGCTTCCCATGGGTGGATCAGGAAACACAAATGCCCTGATGTAGAGGCAGTCAGAAAACTCATTTGGATCATCGTTCGGCGCTAGATCCCACATCTTAATCTTATTAACTGCACCGGCACTATCTAAGATTGGTTCTATTTGCTCAATGGTGATCGCCGAGGGGAGGGCAATCTGTTGACCAGTGATCGGATTGAGAAGGTGAAGCTCGAACTTCTCATCAGCAGTAACTAACCAGCCATGGGAGGACCCAATGAGATGCCTACTACGGATAGGTGGATCCGGAAGATTTAGCTTGTAGACCCTCTTTTCTGCAAGACTGTAGAGACAAGCTACGTTCTCACCATCGGATTCGGAGGCGTAGAGGAGGCAAGGTGTCTGGGGCCGCTTATATTGCCCAAGCTGGCTATGTAGACTACTATAAGCAGAGCGCCAGAAGGAGCACACAGAGCTCGCACGAATGAGGTCAGGAAGCTCCAGGAGGGAAAAGATATCCATCAATACATCCAGCGGCAGCTCCAGCAGTGTTTCAACCACAGTCTCGGTCTCCATCAGCGGCGGCTCTGGCAATATTTCCACCACGGTATCCGTCTCCATCAGCATAAATGGCGGGTGTTTTCTGAATTTCCAATGTGAACTGGGAGGGGGAGAAAGAGCCAGCAGCGTACGCAAAATTCTCAAGTCTAGCTGCAGTAAGCCCATCATCCTCACTAAGCTACACGTCCCCATTGGAGAAATTGCAAAACCGGATCTTCTGAACGATGAATCGCTTCTGCAGCTATCAACCGCACAGCTTTAGTTCAACCCAGCAGGAACAGGGGCAGGCAGCACTTGTATATATAATAGGAAGCTCAACCCACCTACCGAGGCCTCAGCTCAGCTCTAATTCGAGTAGGAAATGAGTCCGAATCCAAGAACGACAAGTAGTCCCGCGAAATTTGGACTGGAGACTACGGGAAAAAAAGAAAGATTTGGACCTGGAATCGGACTGCGCGGCTCAGACGGATCCCAATCCCATTCCCGCGACGACAGGAAAGAGAGAAGCAACAAACCAGAGGAAGTGCCGAAGTGTAGCAGCTCGATAGCGCACAAGGAGGGTGGGAGGTGGCGGCGAGATGGAGCTTTTGGCGTTGCGCCTCGGCGTTTGCTGAACTGGGGACTTCGTCGGCGGCGAGATGTGCCGCTGGCTGTATCGAGGTAATCTCGTTATCCACTAGAGAGGCCCATCTGTAAGGCTCCATCTAACACATCGTTTTGTTGCATAAGAAATGTTTTTTAAATAATCATACATACGCACCCTCACCCCTATATACACAAGCAAACATACCCTACTTCTATGATTTTGAGAGACTGAATCAACACATTATTTTAAAATTGACGAAGTCTCCATAAACATCTCCGTAGTCGATGAGAACATCTTCTCCCATAGAATGCACACCGATAGAAAATCTGAAATAAATGCTGGAAAATACAAACACCTGTGTCAAGTTTAGGCCTTGAATCATGATAGATTGTGGTTACCAATGTCCTTCTAATCATGCAAGCCAAGATTGGTTTGCTGAAAAATTGCTAAATTTGGCACAATAATCATATCACAAGCTTTATGACCTATTTTTAAGAAAATCATATGCCGACTTTATAAATAAATTCATAGCGGCAACAGAAAACAAATGATGAGTTGTAACATGTTTTTTAATAACACAGTATAGACGTAAACGGCTATACATGCGCGCATTCATCTAATACACATATGTATACCCTATCCTTATGAGCACTTTGAGAGACTCAGCCTGCACATCATATTGAGATTGATAAAATCGTCACAGATGTCTCTATAGTCGACGGGAACGTCGACTTGAACCATCATGGATTGTGGTTACCACTATCCTTCTAACCATCCAACCATATATTGGTTTGCTAGAAAAAATGCTAGATTTGACACAGTAATCATGTCCCAAGCTCCCTGACCTATTTTTAAGAAAATTCATATGTCAACTTTATAAATAAATTCATAGCAGTGACGGGAGACAAGGTAATAAGTTATTCTACTGAAGATATTATCAAAGGAAAGTTTTCTCGGGTGGACGATCGTACTATGATGGTAAGAAGGACAAAAGCTATTGGTGCATGGCCGCCTCTGCCGGTAGACCATTCAACCCTCTCAGTGGATGGCTCCTTCTCGGTTGAGGACGTTACAGCGGCAGCGGGCATGACTCTTCGCAGATTAGATGGAAGTGAGATATTTGCAGCTTACTGATTCTGTTCAACTGCAATGGCATCTTTGAAGTAGAAATTCATGCACTGATGCAAGGTATGGCTTTGGCGTTGCAGCACACCGACGACGAGTTATTGTCTAGTCAGATTCTTCAGAGACTTTGACGTCTCTCTCTCTCTGTGTGTGTGTGTGTGTGTGAAGGGTCTGTCTCATTCGTTTTAAAACGGCCACTTGGCTGCTGAGATTAAGTTGTTGATAGAAAGGAGATATTTTACTCCTATGAAGCTTAAATGTGTTTAAAATAGGGTTGTAGATCGTCTAGCGTTGTATAGTCATACTGAACATAGCACTGTTGTATGGCTATATAGAGGACCACTGTGCACTCAAGAGCTTATGCCTCTCGATTGTAACCCTATTATCTTGGAATAAATTTCTTTCACCCCACAAAAAAGGGAATTAAGCGTGCAGGCCATCGAAAAGATACTAAAAGGTAACTAGGTGCGGGCGGAGACATAAGACATGGACCCAAATGATTAGGACTCCAATTACGGTCAACCATAATCGAATGCAACAAACGAATCTAGCCAGATCACATTTGAAGATGATGTGCTTCATGTTTTCGTTCTCTCTACGAGGAGAATAAGACGCCGCAACATTGTCATTGCGTTTAATGGTTTGGTCACTAGGAGGGAGAAGCTGTCTAACCGCCCACAAAAGGAAAATCTTAAATCTTAAGAGGAATCTGTGCACGCCAAACAACCGAGAGGTGGTTAGACAATGCCCCCACGCCATCTTAGAGTGAATGGAGTTGACCAAAAACTTGTTGAACAAGTAGTGTAGCCAAAACAGAGTGTCGGGTGTATCCAGAGGGTAGGGAAGAAGGCAGTGAGTTCTTGCCAGTTCGCCATCTGTTGGAGTGAAAACCGGCAGACCTCGGGATAGGGGGTTCCGAGCTATGTGGGTTCTCGGATTGGTGGTAATAGGAACAAAGAGACGTTGTTTACCTAGGTTCGGGCCCTCTTGATGGATGTGAAACCCTACGTCCTGCTCTTGTTTATATTGATGTGGATGTATCAAGTACATAGTTGATCTACCTCGAGATCGCAAGATGTGGTCTAAATCTAGGGCTAGGTGAATGATATTGAAGGAAATATGCCCTAGAGGCAATAATAAAGTTGTTATTTATATTTCCTTATGTCATGATAAATGTTTATTATTCATGCTAGAATTGTATTAACCAGAAACTTAGTACATGTGTGAATACATAGACAAAATAGAGTGTCCCTAGTATGCCTCTACTTGACTAGCTCGTTAATCAAAGATGGTTATGTTTCCTAACCATAGACATGTGTTGTCATTTGATGAACGGGATCACATCATTAGAGAATGATTTGATGGACAAGACCCATCCGTTAGCTTAGCACTATGATCGTTTAGTTTATTGCTATTGCTTTCTTCATGACTTATACATGTTCCTATGACTATGAGATTATGCAACTCCCGAATACCGGAGGAACACTTAGTGTGCTATCAAACGTCACAACATAACTGGGTGATTATAAAGATGCTCTACAGGTGTCTCTGATGGTGTTTGTTGAGTTGGCATAGATCAAGATTAGAATTTGTCACTCCGATCGTCGGAGAGGTATCTCTGGGCCTTCTCGGTAATGCACATCACTATAAGCCTTGCAAGCAATGTGACTAATGAGTTAGTCACAAGATGATGCATTACGGAACGAGTAAAGAGACTTGCCAGTACCGAGATTGAACTAAGTATGATGATACCGACGATCGAATCTCAAGCAAGTAAGATACCAATGACAAAGGGAACAACGTATGTTGTTATGCGGTTTGACCGATAAAGATCTTTGTAGAATATGTAGGAACCAATATGAGCATCCAGGTTCTGCTATTGGTTATTGACCGGAGATGAGTCTCGGTCATTTCTACATAGTTCTCGAACCCGCAGGGTCCGCACGCTTAACGTTCGATGACGATCGGTATTACGAGTTTATGTGTTTTGATGTACCGAAGGTAGTTCGGAGTCCCGGATGTGATCACGGACATGACGAGGAGTCTCGAAATGGTCGAGACATGAAGATTGATATACTGGAAGGTTATGTTTGGACACCGGAATGGTTTCGGATGAGTTCAGGCATTTACCGGAGGGTTACCGGAACCCCCCGGGGGCTTAATGGGCCTACATGGGCTTTAGTGGAAGAGAGAGGAGGCGGCCAAGAGGAGGGGCACCCCCCAAGCCCAATCCGAATTGGGGAGGGGGTCGCCCCCCCTTTCCTTCTTCTCCTCTTCCCCTTCCTCCCCCTCCTAGTTGGACTGGGAAAGGGGGGAAACCTACTCCTAGTAGGAGTAGGAATCCCCCCTTTGGGGCGCACCATGAGGCCGGCCAGCCCCTCCTCCCCTCCTTTATATACGAGGGAGGGGGCACCCCATAGACACACAAGTTGATTCTTAGCCGTGTGCGGTGGCCCCCTCCACATATTTCCACCTCGGTCATATTTATCGTAGTGCTTAGGCGAAGCCCTGCGTCAGTAACTTCATCATCACCGTAAACATGCTATCGTGCTGACGGAACTCTCCCTCGACCTCAGCTGGATATAGAAGTTCGAGGGACGTCACCGAGTTGAACGTGTGCAGATCGCGGAGGTGCCATGCGTTCGGTACTTGATCGGTTGGATCGCGAAGACGTTCGACTACATCAACCGCGTTACTTAACGCTTCCGCTTTTAGTCTACGAGGGTACGTGGACACACTCTCCCCGCTCGTTGCTATGCTTCTCCTAGATAGATCTTGCGTGATCGTAGGCAAAATTTTGAAATATTACATTCCCCAACAGTGGTATCAGAGCCAGGTCTATGCGTAGATGTTATATGCATGAGTAGACCACAAAGAGTTGTGGGCGATAATAGTCATACTGCTTACCGGCATGTCATACTTTGATCCAGCGGTATTGTTGTATGAAGCAGCCCAAACCGACATTACATGACCGCGTTCATGAGACTGGTTCTATCGCCGTGTTTCGCACACAGGTGGCTAGTGGGTGTCTGGTTCTCCAACTTTAGTTGAATCGAGTGTGACTATGTCCGGTCCTTGTTGAAGGTTAAAACATCACACTTGACAAAAAATCGTTGTGGTTTTAATGCGTAGGTAAGAACAGTTCTTGCTAGAAGCCCGTAGCAGCCACGTAAAACTTGCAACAACAAAGTAGAGGACGTCTAACTTGTTTTTGCAGGGCTTGCTGTGATGTGATATGGTGAAGACGTGATGAGATATAAATTGTTGTATGTGATGATCATGTTTTGCAACACAATTATCGGCAACTGGCAGGAGCCATATGGTTGTCGCTTTATTGTATGAAATGCAATCGCCATGTAATTGCTTTACTTTATCACTAAGCGGTAGCGATAGTCGTGGAAGCAATAGTTGGCGATACGACAATGATGCTACGATGGAGATCAAGGTGTCAGGCCGGTGACGATGGTGATCATGACGGTGCTTTGGAGATGGAGATCAAAGGAACAAGATGATGATGACCATATCATATCACTTATATTGATTGCATGTGATGTTTATCCTTTATGCATCTTATTTTTCTCAGTACGACGGTAGAATTATAAGATGATCTCTCACTAAATTTCAAGGTACAAGTGTTCTCCCTGAGTATGCACCGTTTCTACAGTTCATCATGCCGAGACACCACGTGATGATCGGGTGTGATAAGCTCTACGTTCACATACAACGGGTGCAAGCCAGTTTTGCACATGCAGAATACTCGGGTTAAACTTGACGAGTCTAGCATATGCAGATATGGCCTCGGAACACTGAGACCGAAAGGTCGAGCGTGAATCATATAGTAGATATGATCAACATAGTGATGTTCACCATTGAAAACTACTCCATCTCACGTGATGATCGGACATGGTTTAGTTGATATGGATCACGTGATCACATAGATGATTAGAGGGATGTCTATCTAAGTGGGAGTTCTTAAGTAATATGATTAATTGAACTTTAATTTATCATGAACTTAGTCCTGATAGTTTTTGCATATCTATGTTATAGATCAATAGCTCGCATATAGCTCCCCTGTTTTATTTTTTGATATGTTCCTAGAGAAAAATAAGTTGAAAGATGACAGCAGCAATGATGCGGACTGGGTCTATGATCTGAGGATTATCCTCATTGCTACACAGAAGAATTATGTCCTTGATGCACTGCTCAGTGACGGGCCTATTGCAGGAGCAGATGCAGACGTTATGAACGTTTGGCAAGCTCGGTATGATGACTACTTGATAGTTTAGTGCGCCATGCTTTACGGCTTAGAACCGGGACTTCAAAAACGTTTTGAACACCATGGAGCATATAAGATGTTCCAAGAGCTGAAATTGGTATTCCGGACTCATGCCCGAGTCGAGAGGTATGAGACCTCTGACAAGTACTTTGCCTACAAGATGGAGGAGAATAGCTCAACCAATGAGCATGTGCTCAGTCTGAGTACTACAATCGCTTGAATCAAGTGGGAGTTTATCTTCCAGATAAGATAGTGATTGACAGAGTTCTCTAGTCACTATCACCAAGTTACTGGAACTTCGTGATGAACTATAATATGC
This sequence comes from Triticum urartu, assembly GCF_056163025.1. Lineage (NCBI taxonomy): Eukaryota > Viridiplantae > Streptophyta > Magnoliopsida > Poales > Poaceae > Triticum > Triticum urartu. The sequence continues at coordinate 89,167,511 of NC_141873.1, forward strand.
AAGGGATGACGAAAACGATTCCCGAGCTCTTCGTGATGCTGAAATCGATGAAGGTAGAAATCAAGAAAAGCATCAAATGATGATGGTTGACAAGACCACTAGTTTCAAGTAAAAGGGCAAGGGAAAGAAAGGGAACTTCAAGAAGAATGGCAAGCAAGTTGCCACTCCCATGAAGAAGCCCAAAGCTAGACCCAAGCCTGAAACTGAGTGCTTCTACTGCAAAGGAAATGGTCACTGGAAGCGGAACTGCCCCAGTTACGTTGTGACATTTGATAGCACACTAAGTGTTCCTCCAGTATGCGGGAGTTGCATGATCTCATAGTCATAGGAACATGTATAAGTTATGGAGAAAGCAATAGCAACAAACTAAACAATCATCGTGCTAAGCTAACGGGTGGGTCAAGTCAATCACATCATTCTATAATGATGTGATCCCGTTAATCAAATGACAACTCATGTCTATGGTCAGGAAACATAACCATCATTGATTCAACGAGCTAGTCAAGTAGAGGCATACTAGTGACACTCTGTTTGTCTATGTATTCACACATGTACTAAGTTTTCGGTTAATACAATTCTAGCATGAATAATAAACATTTATCATGATATAAGGAAATATAAATAACAACTTTATTATTGCCTCTAGGGCATATTTCCTTCAGTCTCCCACTTGCACTAGAGTCATTAATCTAGATTACATTGTAATGATTCTAACACCCATGGAGTCTTGGTGCTGATCATGTTTTGCTCGTGAGAGAGGCTTAGTCAACGGGTCTGCAACATTCAGATTCGTATGTATCTTGCAAATATCTATGTCTCCCTCCTTGACTTGATCGCGGATGGAATTGAAGCGTCTCTTGATGTGTGCTTGGTTCTCTTGTGAAATCTGGATTCCTTTGCCAAGGCAATTGCACCAGTATTGTCACAAAAGATTTTCATTGGACCCGATGCACTAGGTATTACACCTAGGTCGGATATGAACTCCATCCAGACTCCTTCATTTGCTGCTGCCGAAGCAGCTATGCACTCCACTCCACACGTAGATCCCGCCACGATGCTCTGCTTGGAACTGCACCAACTGACAGCTCCACCATTTAATAAAAATACGTATCCGGTTTGTGACTTAGAGTCATCCGGATCAGTGTCAAAGCTTGCATCGATGTAACCATTTACGACGAGCTCTTTGTCACCTCCATTAACAAGAAACATATCATTAGTCCTTTTCAGGTATTTCAGGATGTCCTTGACCATTGTCCAGTGATCCACTCCTGGATTTCTTTGATACCTCCCTGCTAAACTAATAGCAAGGCACACATCACGTCTGGTACACAACATTGCATACATGATAGAACCTATGGCTGAAGCATAGGGAATGACTTTCATTTTCTCTCTATCTTCTGCAGTGGTCGGGCATTGAGTCTGACTCAACTTCACATCTTGTAACACAGGCAAGAACCCTTTCTTTGCTTGATCTATTTTGAACTTCTTCAAAACTTTATCAAGGTATGTGCTTTGTGAAAGTCCAATTAAGCGTCTTGATCTACCTCTATATATCTTTATGCCCAATATATAAGCAGCTTCACCGAGGTCTTTCATTGAAAAATTCTTATTCAAGTATCCTTTTATGCTATTCAGAAATTCAGTATCATTTCTGATCAACAATATGTCATGTACATATAATATCAGAAATTTGTAAATACATGCTTCTCCAAAAGTTTGTACAAAACCATATGCTTTGATCACACTATCAAAGCGTATATTCCAACTCCAAGAGGCTTGCACCAGTCCATAAATGGATCGCTGGAGCTTGCACACTTTGTTAGCACCTTTTGGGTCGACAAAACCTTCTGGTTGCATCATATACAACTCGTCTTTAAGATATCCATTAAGGAATGCAGTTTTGACATCCATTTGCCAAATTTCATAATCATAAAATGCGGCAATTGCTAACATGATTCGGACGGACTTAAGCATCGCTACGGGTGAGAAGGTCTCATCGTAATCAACTCCTTGAATTTGTCGATAACCTTTTGCAACAAGTCGAGCTTTGTAGACAATAATATTACCGTCAGCGTCAGTCTTCTTCTTGAAGATCCATTTATTCTCTATGGCTTGCCAATCATTGGGCAAGTCAACCAAAGTCCACACTTTGTTCTCATACATGGATCCCATCTCAGATTTCATGGCCTCAAGCCATTTTGCGGAATCTGGGCTCATCATCGCTTCCTCATAGTTCGTAGGTTTGTCATGGTCAAGTAACATGACCTCTAGAACAGGATTACCGTACCACTCCGGTGCAGATCTTACTCTGGTTGACCTATGAGGTTCAGTAGTAACTTGATCAGAAGCTTCATGATCATCATCATTAGCTTCCTCACTTACTGGTGTAGGAATCACTGGAACTCATTTCAGTGATGAACTACTTTCCAATAAGGGAGAAGGTACAATTACCTCATCAAGTTCCACTTTCCTCCCACTCACTTCTTTTGAGAGAAACTCCTTCTCTAGAAAGGATCCATTCTTAGCAACGAATATCTTGCCTTCGGATCTGTGATACAAGGTATAACCAACAGTCTCCTTTAGTTATCCTGTCGGGTGGTAGGTGCGACATATGCCAACGGGTGGCTTATCATTGTGGGAGCCAGTAAAACATCGCCGGTGCCTGGAAACGGGATGAGGCGAAGACATGCACGCCGGCGAATCTTACCCAGCTTCGGGGCTCTCCGTGGAGATAACACCCCTACTGCTGCTCTGCGGGGTCTCCGCATGATCAGTAGATGAACAAGTAGCTACACGATGCTCCTTGAGCTGTTTGGCGAGAGGAGGGAGAAGGGCTCTGCTTGCTCTCTTCTCCTCCCTACGTGGTGTCTAAAACTAGCAGGGATCAACCCTTTGCATGGGTGTCCCGGGGGGTTTATATAGGCCTAACCCCGGGGTACAATGGTAATCCGGCTGGGTGTGGGGCCCAGCCGTCTATGTCTCCGCTCTTCGGCTTCTGCGCCGGCTACTAGGGCCCGCCAGCTGGTGGGTCCCGCCGGCTACCAGCTCCTTGGTCGACAGGCAGGCCCCACTGTCTAGGGCCTTGTCGGTGCTGGTTACTATTGCTCAATCTTGGGGACGAGGGCTTCGCCGAGGTAAGCGTGGCTACAGTGCTGCCGTCCGGCGGGTGACCACTGTAGCCTCACCGCGTCTTGTCTCCTTAATGGGGCGTCTCCTTCGAGGGGGTGGCAAGCCGGCTGGAGAGAGTCGGCTCCGTCTTGGGCCGACTGGGGGAGACTAGGCCGCCTTCGGGCGTCTCTCTGCCCGAAGGGGCCCACCGCCCGTGGGCCGTACTGGTAGCCCGTCGTGGATGACATCAGGGTCAACGTGGCAACAGTGCTGCGCCGGACGGGTCATGGCCACCCGTACGGCGCACTGTGCCAGGCGCGCTCCAGGATTCGGGGGTGGTAGGCTTCACTGTAGCCACGCCCCGTCACATCGCCGTTATGTGGATGCAGACTTTGAGGGTATGATCTTGACCGCTTTATGGGAGCCGGCTCCTTGGAGTCGGCCTTCTCGCAGCCGGCTCCTCGGAGCCGGCCCTCCCGCGGCTTTCTTCATGAGGGCTGAAGTCGGGCCGCCTTCCAATAGCCGGCCTGGGAGACAGCCGGCCAGGGGAAGGCGGCCCCATGTCTCGGATTCTTGAGAGCCGGATCGGCTTGTAATTTTCGCAAAAAGGCCAGGGGGAGCCAACTAGGCTACCCGTGGTCACTTACTCCGACAGTAGTCCCCGAAGCTGAGCGAGTTTCGAGGCTGATAAAGGGACGAGAAGCTTGGTCAGCTTCCTATCCTGAGGGGCCGGCTTTGCTTGTGCGCGCCGACTTCGGAGAGCTCCGTTTCTCGTAGGCGGGAACGCGGTCGACCTGCGAGCTGTCTGCAGGCCATCCCGCGGGCCACGTGGCAAGGAAACTCTGCCAGTGCGCGCGCGCGACGGGACGCCGCCGCAGGCCCGGGCCCGCCACTACTAGGCCTCGGCCCAAGCGTGGATCTTCTGCGGCCCATGCGGACCGCTCGCCTTCCCGCAGCGATTTTATTATGCCATTAGGGCGTAATAATCGCGGGACGTGGGGGAGTGGGCACAGTTGATCCCCATGTTCCCCCACGCCGTGCCTCCCCGGCTCCGCCGCGCGGTCTATAAGTAGGAGGAGGAGGGGGAGCGGCAGAGGCTCGCGCGCTCTCCCTCACTCCGCCCCTTCTCGCCCTCCTTCTTCTTCTCTTCCCCGCAGCAGCTCTTTGCCGTGCCGTTCCGCCGTCGCTTCGTTCCGCCGCCGCATCGTCTTACTTCTCGCCGCGCTGCCCCATGGCGCTGTCAAGCTCGTGGGATGGCTCCAACGTCCATGAGGACCACGTCAAGTTCCTCCGCCAGACGCGACGCCTGCCCGGCGAGGACTTCGTTTGGGTTCGTCTAGCGCCGGAGAAGGAGATTTCGCCGGCACCAGAGGAGGACGAGCAGGTGATCTTCCGCTCGCACTGCCTGCGCGGCTTCGGCCTTCCGGCGAGCGGGTTCCTCCGAGCCTTCCTCGAATTCTACAACCTCCAGCCGCATCACCTCACGCCCAACGCGGTGATGCTGCTGTCGGCCTTCGTCACGCTGTGCGAAGGCTTCCTTGGGGTCCTCCCCACGCTCGAGCTCTGGGCGGAATTCTTCCAAAGCAAACTCGGCACCGTCGTCGCGGGCGTGCCTGCCCCTTTCGGAGCTTTTATCGCCATGAGGCGGGCGAGCGAGAACAACCCGTTCCCGCCCATCCTGCTGATCCAGTCGGTGAAGCTCTGGCAAAAGTCATACTTTTACGTGAAGAATGTCGCGCAGCAAGGCGACTACGTCAACCTGCCGGCTTATGAAGCCGGCCCGCCGGCTGGGAGGCGACCTTCGTGGAGCTACTGGGCCAGGTCGTTGTCTCAGGCCAGGAACGCAGCCGTCTCCCGGCTTCGGGTGATGATCCAGTCGGAGGGCCTGACCGGAGCCGACTTGGTGGCCGCCTTCGTGGAGCGCCGGGTTCTTCCCCTCTAAAGCCGGCCTCACATGGTTTGTCAGATGAGCGGCCGCTTCGCCCCAAGCCGGTTGTGCACCAGGGAGATGCCTCATGCGGAGGTCTCCTACATGGTGAACTATATCTCCAACTGTAAGCTCGCCGAGGATTGGCGGTACGGCAAGGGGTCGTACTCTCGCGCCAACCCTCCCCCCGTCGTAAGTTCTTTCTTCTTTTGGTAGCCGGCCTCATGATAGCCGGCCTCTGATCAGTCGGTTTGCCCCTAGCAGAACCCTCTCCTTCCGCCGACGACCGGGGCCGCAGGGGTAGAGCGCCAGCTCGTCCCTGACCGCACGGTGGATGACGCCGACGACCCGGACTTGGGAGCGGCCGCCATGGAAGACACCATCGTGGGGGAAAGCGACGAGGCCGGAGGTGCGGGGCTCACGGCCAGCTTCGAGGACTGGCCGGATGATGCCGAGGTCGAAGTCGCCCCGCGCCGCCAGCCGGCGCCTGATCATCAAGGCGCGAGCTTGTTCGCCGCGCCGGCTGCTGGCGGCGGCGCCCAAAAGCGCCGGGCCATGTTGATCCTCTTCGGCAGCCGGCCGAAGAAGTCCAAGGCTTCCACAGCGGCGACCAAGCGAGATGAGGCGGCCGCGAAGGCGGCCCGCTTCCGCAAGGCGGTGAAGCAGCCGCAGGCGATCTCTGCGTAAGTCGTCGAATGCTTGGATACATATTTTTTGTTGTTCTTTTCGATTGAAAACTCTTCTAAACCTTTCTTTGCTCGTCGGACAGGGCGCCGCTTTCCCTTGAGCGGGGTCCGGGCGGCTCCGTAGTCGGGCCGACTGGAGGGTCTTCAGGCTCCCGCCGCGTGGATCCCTGCGCCGACCTCAGGGAGGCCACGGAGCGGAACACACGAGAGGTGCGGGAGGAGCGGGAGGCGGCGGAGTGAAGGGCCGCCCAGGCGATGAAGGAACAGGCCGATGCAGCAGCTAAGGCCCGGGCGGAGGCGGCAGCTGCGGAGACGGAGGCGGAGGCTTCGCACAACCAGCCTCCGCTGCTAGCCATTCCCCTCCGCGCCGTGGCCCCCAACATTCCTGTGCCTCTGCTGGAGGAGGTCGACCAAGAACCGCCGGTGATGGAGCGGAGGGAGGACTCCGTGATCTTCGTGGAGGGGGCGCCGCCGGCAGCGCCAACCGGAGCGGGCCAAGGCGGCCAGTCGGCTGCGGCGCCAGAGCAGCCGGCCAGGGGTGAGCCGGAAGCAGGAGCCGGCCTCGAGGTGCAGCCGGCAATGCGCCGGCGCGCAGGGGGAGGCACCGCTGCGCCGGAGCCGCACCGAGCTATGGGTGCCAGCCAGACGGCGGAGGCCTTGGAGGCGGCCAGCACCGGCGCGTCCGAGTGGGCTCCCAGCGGCGGGACGGGCGAGCTGAATGTGGCGGCCCAAGAGGTTCGGAACCGGCTTCAGGCCGAAGCCGCCTCGCTGCAGCAATACACCCAGGAGTTCCTTGCGACACGGGCCGTCATCCGGGTGAGTCTTCTATCTTTGGTTGTTTTGTTCTCTTGATTTCTTCCGTGGGGGCGCGTCAGCGCACCCACTGGGTGTAGTCCCCGAGATTCGGGCCGACTGCTGAGTAGTCGGGTCGAATCTTCCTTGACGACTACCTTATTCTCGCCTCCTGTCTAATCTTCCAGGAGTATCATAACCTCCGCCCTACCGCCTTCAACTCCCAGGCTTAGGAGCTGGGTCGGAGAACCGAAGACCTGATCAGCAGCCGGAGTACGTACTTGGTTTCGTTCATCTCTTGTGGGGGCGCGTCAGTGCACCCACTGGGTGTAGTCCCCGAGATTCGGGCCGACTGCTGAGCAGTCGGGTCGGATCTTTCCTGACGACTTCACCTTACTGGTTTTTCTTTTGTCTTTCGTGCTCGCAGAAGCCAATGCCGACTTAAGGGGGCAGCTCAGCGAGGCGCAGGCCGCCCTTCGTGCCAAGGAAACCGAGTACGACGCCTTGGTCCTGGAGCGTGACCGCCTGGCCAAGAAGCTGGCTGACCAGGAGGAGAGCCACAAGGCGGCTCTGAAGAAGGCGCAGGATAACGAAGCCGCCCTAAAGGCCGAGTTCGAGACTGAAGCGGCGGGCTGGGCTGAGACCAGGCAAGCGCTGAACGAAGGCTTCGGCCGTATTGAGGATTTGATCGACGGTAAGCCGCCTTCCTCGCTCCTTGCCTGCCGCTTGCCGCCTGACTTGTGTTCTGACTTGAGCTGCTTTTTATTCTCTGTGCAGACTACTTTCCTGGCTACTCCGTCTTCGCCGCCCAAACCATCGAGGCCCATCGCAAAGCGCGCCGGCAGGCGGGGGCTGAAGTCGCACCGGACGCGAGTCGGTCGCTTGAAGAGCAACTCTTGGCGGTCCAAGCGCGGCTGCAGCCGGCTCATCGTATGCTCCGCCGCCTCCAGCGCGCCGGAGCGCAGGTGTTGGCCGCACTCTGGCCAAGCGAGACGATTCCCCGCACCCCGAGTCGGACTGCCGACTGGCTGGAGGTTGCGGTTGGCCGCTTCGAGGCCTGGAAGGCGTCGGCGGCCCGGCTTGGAGCTGGGCGGGCGCTGGAGTTCGTCCGAGCTTGGTATCCGGGGCTGAACCTGGACCAACTACGCACCTGGCGGCTGGAGGCCGACGAAGAGCTAGCGGAGGTGCGGCCGGCTATCGCTCAGCGCGCATCGACAATCGCCGAGTGTACTGACATCAGCGTCTTCGCTCCCGAGATTAATGATGACGGCGTTGCCCAGCCGGAGGAGTGGTTCGGTCTGGACCCGGCGGCGGGTGAAGACTCGGCAGAAGACGACGAGGGAGAGGAAAGCGAAGACGTCGAGCCGGCCGGTGGAATAGCCAGCCAGCCTCAGCCTGACCGTGCCTCCAACAAAGAGGCGCGCGTAAGCGCGCCTTCTGCGGGAGGCGGTGATCATGCCGAGGTTCGCCAGCCGGCACTACCGTCTCCATCGACCTGCCCGGCTCGTCAGTCGCTCCGCCGGCTTAATCTGCCGTCCTTGTTTTTTCCTGCTTGTTGCCTTCTGAACAATTTTATTAAGCTTCCGCAGTTCCACCCACTGGGGGTGTATCCAAACTATGTTGAATGCTGGCCTTTTGAAGGTCTTTTATGTAAATATTATCGTGTGCATGTTTGGTTTCCGTTCACGTATGCTTTTTATCCTTAGGCTGTTTCCTTTGCCGCCTTCCCCTTCTGGGAAGGCAAGTACTCGAGCTTTCTTAGATTGGAGCGAAGTGAATGGAAGCCGGCCGGCCGGCTACTCTGGTAGCCGGTCGGCGATGGGAGAAAAACCGGCTTTTGTTATATTAGTCCGTTAGTCCCTAGCCGTTTTTCATGTGGGCGCCCGTTCCTGCCCTTAACTCTTGCCAGCCGGACAGCCGGTTCTTCGAACTGCGACTTTTGGCAAGAGAAGGCTTGGGAGCCAGCACACTACTTGTCTGACTGCGAGTAGGACTTCTAATATAACTCCAGGCAGCCAGTCCCCGGGCCGACTAGTCGAACCCGGTGCCGGACGGAAAAAAGTGAATGCAATGACAAGGCCATAAGCATGATACTTTTCATTTATAGAAAAAAGATGGCAGTCCCCGAGCTCTCCTCGGGGGCCCTATTGTCTCGTACTTAGTACAAAAGTTAGTGTGATACATACTGCATTTCAGCTGTAAAACCTTCGGAGGAGGTTGGCATTCCATGGTCGTTCCGACTCCTTGCCGGAGTCGTCTCTCTTTCATGCCTTCGGCTTCTGCGCGTCGATCAGGTAGTAGGAGTCGTTGCCTAAGGCTCTGCTGATGACGAAGGGGCCCTCCCAAGGGGCCGAGAGCTTGTGTTGGCCGGCTGTTCGCTGGATCAGCCGGAGCACAAGATCACCCTCTTGGAAGGATCTTGGCTTGACCTTCCGGCTGTGGTAGCGGCGTAGGCCCTGCTGATAGATGGCGGGCCGGCTGAGGGCTAACAGCCGGCTTTCTTCCAGCAGGTCGACGCTGTCTTCTCGTGCTTCCTTGGCCTCCGCTTCCGTGTACATGGTTACTCGAGGCGAGTCAAACTCGATGTCAGTTGGGATGACCGCCTCGGCACCATACACGAGGAAGAAAGGGGTGAAGCCGGTTGACTTGTTTGGTGTAGTGCGCAGACTCCAAAGGACAGCCGTCAGCTCATCGAGCCAACAGCCGGCTGAACGCTCCAGTGGTATGATCAGTCGGGGCTTGATGCCGGAAAGGATGAGGCCGTTGGCTCGCTCGACCTGGCCGTTTGACTACGGGTGGGCGACGGATGCTAGGTCCAACCGGATGCCTTGTGTCGCGCAGAAATGTGCCAAGGCTCCCTTGGCGAAATTTGTGCCATTGTCGGTGATGATGCTGTGTGGCACGCTGTACCGAGTTGTTATATCTGCGATAAATGTGACGGCAGTCGGCCCATTCAGCTTCTTGATCGGCTTTGCTTCAATCCATTTGGTGAATTTGTCCACGGCGACAAGCAGATGTGTCATGCCGCCGCGCGCCGTCTTGAATGGGCCCACCATGTCCAGTCCCCAAATAGCGAAGGGCCAAGTGAGGGGAATGGTCTTGAGTGCTGAAGCCGGCATGTGTTGCTTGGATCTGAAGAGTTGGCACCCTTTGCAATGTTTAACTAACTCCTTGGCGTCATCCAAAGCAGTCGGCCAAAAGAAACCATGGCGGAAGGCTTTGGCGACGAGTGATCTTGAGGCCGCATGGTGGCCGCATTCTCCTTGGTGGATCTCTCTGAGGATTGCAATGCCCTTCTCTTGCTCGACGCATCGCTGGAGGACTCCAGTGACACTGCGCTTGACGAGCTCTCTGTTGACGATTGTGTATGCTCCGGCTCGGCGTTGGACTTGTCTTGCCTCTACTTCGTCAGCCGACAGATCTTGGTTTATTAGGAAGTTGAGGATGGATTGAGCCCATGACGGAGCTGCGACTTCTTCTATTGCCAAAACGGCTACTGCGACCAGGGCGGGCGGGCTGGGCGGTGAAATGCTAGAGTCGGCCGCCGCCTGTTGTGTTGGTGTAGTCTCCGGGCCGACTACCGCAGTCCCCGAGCCGGGTGAGGCAGTCCCCGGGTCGGGCGTAACTACGAAAGTCCCCGAGCCGCCTGCTGATACCCCCTGGCCGACTATCGAAGTCTCCGGGCCACCTGCTTGGTTCTTCGAGCCGGACCCGGCCGCGTCGGGGTCAGGCGGCACGAAGATGGAATTGGACCCTGGAGACGGCTTGATAGACGGCTTGAGGAGACGTTGTAGAGAGACGCCGGTTGGTATTGCTTGCCGGGTGGAGCCTATTCGAGCCAGAGCATCAGCTAGCTCGTTGTCGGCTCGCGGTACGTGGAGGGACTCGCATCCTTCAAAATACCCACTGATCTGCTGAACGAGGAAGCGGTAGCTTGCCATATTTGCGTCCTTGGCGTCCCAGTCGCCGGATGATTGCTGGACCACCAAGTCCGAGTCGCCATAACATAGGATCTGGCGAATGCCGAGCTCTTTGGCAAGCCGGAGCCCATGTATGAGCGCCTCATACTCGGCTACATTGTTGGAGGCGGCAAAGTGGATTTGCAGCGTGTATCTGAGCTTGTCGCCTTTGGGAGAGGTGAGGACGATGCCGGCTCCCAAGCCGGTGCGCATCTTGGACCCATTGAAGTGCATGCGCCAATGAGTGGAGTCGGGAGCCGGCGGCAGGTACTGGGTCTCGGCCCAGTCGACGAGGAAGTCGGCCAATGCTTGGGATTTGATGGCGGTGCGAGGCTGGTAGAAGATCGCGTAAGGGGCCAGCTCGATGGCCCATTTAGCCACCCGACCGGATGCATCCCAGCTGCCTATGATCTCGGCCAGCGGGGCAGTGCATACAACCGTGATGGGATGCTCTTGGAAGTAGGGCTTCAGCTTCTTGGCGGCGAAGTACATGCCGTAGCACATCTTCTGGCAGTGCGGGTAGTTCTGCTTCGAGGTAGACATCACCTCGCTCAGATAGTACACCGGCCTTTGGACCGGCTGGGCTCGGCCTTCTTCTGGGCGTTGGACTACGATGACGGTGTTGACCACCCGGCTGGTTGCGGCAATGTAGAGGAGCATGGGCTCTTTCTCAGTCGGCGCCGCCAGGACAGGCGGCATGGCCAGCATCTTCTTCAGCTCGTGAAAAGCTTGATCGGCTTGGTCATTCCACTCGAAGTGGTTGGTCTTCTTCATGAGGCGGTAGAGAGGAAGAGCTTTCTCTCCGAGCCGGCTGATGAAGCGGTCCAGGGAGGCCAAGCATCCGGTAAACTTCTGGATGTCTCGAAGCTTGGTGGGAATCGCCATTCTCTTAATGGCCTTGATCTTTACTGGGTTGCATTCAATGCTGCGTTCGGAGACCAGGAAGCCTAGGAGCTGGCCGGCTGGTACTCCGAACACTCATTTCTCGGGGTTAAGCTTGATTTGGAACCGGCGTAGGTTCTCAAATGTTTCCTTGAGGTCTTCCAGCAAGGTGCCGCGCTTCTCCGTCTTCACCACAATGTCGTCTATGTAGACGTGGGCATTTCTGCCGAGTTGCTTGAGGAGGCACTTCTGCATGCAATGCTGAAAAGTGGCACCGGCATTTCTCAAGCCGAATGTCATAGTCAGGTAGCAGAAGGCTCCGAATGGCGTGATGAAGGCGGTCTTCAGGCGGTCTGCCGGATCTAACTTTATCTGGTGATACCCTGAGTAAGCATCCAAGAAACTCAACAGCTCGCATCCGGCCGTGGAGTCTATCACTTGGTCAATCCTTGGTAGGGAAAAGGGATCTTTGGGGCAGGCCTTGTTGAGGCTCGTGTAGTCTATACACATGCGCCACTTGTTATTCTTCTTTAGCACGAGGACCGGGTTGGCGAGCCACTCTGTAAATAAAACTTCCATAATGAAGCCGGCTGCCAGAAGCCGGGCTATCTCCTCTCCCACAATCCTGCGTTTCTCCTCCAACAGTCGGCGGAGGGGTTGTTTGACTGGCTTTGCATCTTCTCGGACGTGTAGTTTATGCTCGGCGAATTCCTTCAGAACGCCCGGCATGTCCTTGGGGGACCATGCAAAGATGTCCCAATTCTCACGGACGAAATCGGCGAGCTCGCTTTCCTATTTGCTGTTTAGGTTTTCCCCGATGACGGCAAACCTCTCTGGGTGCTCGGGGTCAAGAGGTATCTTCTTCGTCTCCTTGGCCGTCTGGAAAGATCCTTGAGCATCATGCTCCTTGGGATCGGGGGACAAGGCCGACTGCTTGCCGGCTATGGCCACGACTCGGTCCAACATCTTCTTTTCTTCGGCAATCACAAGGGACTCGGCCAGCCGACTGCTGGCTGCTGCGCACTCAGAGGACTTCTTGTAATCGCCGGCTACGGTGATGACGCCTTTGGTGCTTGGTATCTTCATCTTGAGGTATGCATAGTGGGGAACTGCCATGAATTTGGCCAAGGCAGGTCGGCCAAGCAATGCATGGTAAGGGCTCTCCAGGTCCACCACTTCAAACCAAATCGCTTCCCGGCGAAAATGCTCCTTGTCCCCAAAAAGTACATCAATCTTGATCTTGCCAATGGGGGCGCAGGACAGGCCGGGTACGATGCCATGGAACACGGTCCGAGTAGGCATGAGTTGCTTTGTCTTGACGTTCAGCTTCTCCAGGGTGTCGCGGTACAAGATGTTGATGCTGCTCCCGCCGTCTATCAACACACGGGAGAAGCGGGCGGCGCGTCTGTCCGTTGCAAGGGTGGCATCCAGAACCAACGCATAAGAGCCGGTAGATGGCATCACCTCTGGGTGGTCGGCCGGCTCCAGTTGATAGGTTTTTCTGACCAGTGCATGTGCTCGGCAGGGTTGGCAGCAACCATGCTGACTTCCTGGTTGTCTCGGCGTTTGCTGCGCCGGTCTTCGGGCTGGCTTGTAAAGACGATATAGGCGGCATGCTCGTCGGGGAACTCATCATGCACGGCTCCGACTGCGGGCCGAGCGGCCGGCGGCGGCGGAACCGGAGGCGGCGGGCCGGCAGGCGGAGGCGGCGCGAGCCCTTCGCCTTTGGAGATTCGGGTGAGCCAATGGCACTTCCGGGTTGTGTCGTTGGACGGCTTTGCGCCGCTGTGGAACTTGCACGGGGCGTCAAGAGTTTGCTTGTAGGAGAAGGCCGGCTGCCAGGCCGGCTTGCCGCCCCTCTACTTCTTGGGTGCGGGCCGCGCTTCGGGCGGCACGTCTTCGACTGTGGCCACCTGCCGACTGGCGGGAGGCGGCGCGGGGCCCTTGCGCTTGTGGTCGTTCGAGTGTGGGCGTCGGCCGGAATCCCCAGCCGGCGTCTTGGGCGCCGGGTTGAGTACTTTTCCGGACGCGTCTACCCGGAGCTCGGTCTTCATTGAGGAGTCGGTGGTGGCGTACTTGTCCGCTATGTCCAGAAGCTCGTCGAGGGTAGTTGGCTCGTCGCAGAGAAGCTTGTGCTTGAGGAGGGTGCCTTCTCGGCACCCGGCTGTGAAGTATTCTATGGCTTGCACCTCGTGCACCCCTTCGCAAGAGTTGCGGAGCTCGGCCCAACGCGTGAGGTAGTCGCGAGTTGACTCGGCGGGGCCTTGTATGCACAAGGAGAGCTGTCTCGGCTTGGGAGCCCGCTTGTAGGTGCTGGTGAAGTTGCGGACGAAAGCTTCTGTGAAATCTAGCCAGCTGTTGATGCTGTGTGGTTTGAGGCTGTTGAGCCAGGTCCGCGCCGTGCCTTGCAGCATGAGGGGCACGTACTTCACGGCAACGCACCGGTTGCCGTTGGCTATGCTAACCGCCGTGGAGTAGTCGATCAACCAATCTTCCGGCTTCACGGAGCCGTTGTACTTGGGCGTGTCTCTTGGGAGCGAGAACCCTTTGGGGAAGGGCTCATCGCGGATGCGGGGGCCGAAGCAAGGCGGACCGACATCGTCTTCTTCTTCCAGCGCCAGGGATCGCGCCAGGCGGTCGATCCGATGGCGGGCGTCGTTTTCGCCGACTCCTTCGCGGCGACCTAGTCGGCCGGTGAGAGTCGGATGCGCCACATGCGGAGGGGTGGGATATCTCTCTCCACGGGGCCGAGGCGGAAGCGGGTTGCCCCGCCACTCCACGGCCCGAGGGTGGCCTTCTGCGTCTCGCTCGATGGAGATCTGGGTTTGGCTTCGGCTGGCAGCCGGCTCTTTCTCGCGCCGCGCACGGTCTCTACCCGCAGTCGGCGTCCGGGACGTCGCGCTGTGATCTCGGCGCGGGGAAGGGCTTTCCGCACGGGTGTCAGCTTCGTGCCGCTGCGCGGCTGCATCGATCAGCTGCTGGATGCGTCGGGTCATGTGGGGGAGTTCTTCGGCCTCCAGTCCGTCTAGCTCGTCTACGGCCGCCTGGGCGGCGCGCAGGTTCTCGAGTGGAGTGGCGTAGACTGGGCGGTCGACTCCTAACGTGTCGGCAACGACAGTGCCGCGCTGTCTGACAACGCCGACCCGGCTGGGCCCGCCTGGGGGCGGCGTGCCAAAGGCGGCGCGGTCAGCCTCGCGTCGGTGGGCCTCAGCGAGGCGTCTCATGGAGACCAACTTCCGGCCCTCTGCGAGGAGGGCGAGGCGGCGAGCCTCCAGTGCTTCAGCGTCGGCATCGGCCGGGAGGGGGATGGACAAGTCGTGGACCGCCGCGTGCGGGGCGTCGTGGGCGCTCTCATCAGCAGCGCCGTCGTGGCCGATGACCATCACCTCGGTGGTGACAGCGTCGCAGCCATCGGCTCGGGGAAGCGGGCCATTGTAGATCGTGACGTTGGTGGGGAAGGTGTCGAATGAGGCCGTGTCGGAGTCGACAGGCATCGGATCGGTGGAGCCAACCGACTCCAAGTCCACAGCAGGCTCGCCGGAGACATAGAGCCGGTCGAGGAGGTTGATGAGGTGGTCGGTGCCCGCGTCGGAGGCGAGCTCGTCGGAGATGAGGGTCTTGTCGAGGAGATCAGCGAGGCTGCTCGCCGCGCAGGCGTTAGTGATGCCTTGCAGCGCGTCGTGGCAAGCGCCATCGGGCGTGCCGGGCTGGCTACGCTCGCGAGGGAGGAAGAGGGTTCCCGTCCAGAACAGGTCTCCGGACGACGGTGCAAAAGAACCCACGGTGGGCGCCAAATGTCGGGTGGTAGGTGCGACATATGCCAACGGGTGGCTTTTCATTGTGGGAGCCAGTAAAACATCGCCGGTGCCTGGAAACGGGATGAGGCGAAGACATGCACGCCGGCGAATCTTACCCAGCTTCGGGGCTCTCCGTGGAGATAACACCCCTACTGCTGCTCTGCGGGGTCTCCGCATGATCACTAGATGAACAAGTAGCTACACGATGCTCCTTGAGCTGTTTGGCGAGAGGAGGGAGAAGGGCTCTGCTTGCTCTCTTCTCCTCCCTACGTGGTGTCTAAAACTAGCAGGGATCAACCCTTTGCATGGGTGTCCCCGGGGGGTTTATATAGGCCTACCCCCCGGGGGTACAATGGTAATCCGGCTGGGCGTGGGGCCCAGCCGTCTGTGTCTCTGCTCTCCGACTTCTGCGCCGGCTACTGGGGCCCACCAGCTGGTGGGTCCCGCCGACTACCAGCTCCTTGGTCGACAGGCAGGCCCCACTGTCTAGGGCCTTGTCGGTGGCTGGTTACTGTTGCTCAATCTTGGGGACGAGGGCTTCGCCGAGGTAAGCGTGGCTACAGTGCTGTCGTCCGGCGGGTGACCACTGTAGCCTCACCGCATCTTGTCTCCTTAATGGGGCATCTCCTTCGAGGGGGTGGCAAGCCGGCTGGAGAGAGTCGGCTCCGTCTTGGGCCGACTGGGGGAGACTAGGCCGCCTTCGGGCGTCTCTCTGCCCGAAGGGGCCCACCGCCCGTGGGCCGTACTGGTAGCCCGTCGTGGATGACATCAGGGTCAACGTGGCAACAGTGCTGCGCCGGACGGGTCATGGCCACCCGTACGGCGCACTGTGCCAGGCGCGCTCCGGGATTCGGGGGTGGTAGGCTTCACTATAGCCACGCCCCGTCACATCGCCGTTATGTGGATGCAGACTTTGAGGGTACGGTCTTGACCGCTTTATGGGAGCCGGCTCCTTGGAGTCGGCCTTCTCGCAGCCGGCTCCTCGGAGCCGGCCCTCCCGCGACTTTCTTCATGAGGACTGAAGTCGGGCCGCCTTCCAATAGCCGGCCTGGGAGACAGCCGGCCAGGGGAAGGCGGCCCCATGTCTCGGATTCTTGAGAGCCGGATCGGCTTGTAATTTTCGCAGAAAGGCCAGGGGGAGCCGGCTAGGCTACCTGTGGTCACTTACTCCGACATATCCTATGAAGACACATTTCTCCGATTTGGGTTCGAGCTTATTAGGTTGAAGCTTTTTCACATAAGCATCGTAGCCCCAAACTTTAAGAAACAACAACTTGGGTTTCTTGCCAAACCACAGTTCATAAGGTGTCGTCTCAACGGATTTTGATGGTGCCCTATTTAACATGAATGCAGCCGTCTCTAAAGCATATCCCCAAAACGATAGCGGTACATCAGTGAGAGACATCATAGACCGTGCCATATCTAATAAAGTGCGGTTACGACGTTCGGACACACCATTACGTTGTGGTGTTCCAGGTGGCATGAGTTGTGAAACTATTCCGCATTGTTTCAAATGAAGACCAAACTCATAACTCAAATATTCACCTCCATGATCAGATCGTAGAAACTTAATTTTCTTGTTACGATGATTTTCCACCTCACTCTGAAATTCTTTGAACTTTTCAAATGTTTCAGACTTATGTTTCATCAAGTAGATATACCCATATCTGCTCAAATCATCTGTGAAGGTAAGAAAATAATGATATCCACCGTGAGCCTCAATGTTCATTGGACCACATGCATTAGTATGTATGATTTCCAATAACTCTGTTGCTCGTTCCATTGTTCCAGAGAATGGAGTTTTAGTTATCTTACCCATGAGGCATGGTTCGCAAGTACCAAGTGATTCATAATCAAGTGATTCCAGAAGTCCATCAGAATGGAGTTTCTTCATGCGCTTTACACCAATATGACCCAAACGGCAGTGCCACAATAAGTTGCACTATCATTATCAACTTTGCATCTTTTGGCTTCAATACTATGAACATGTGTATCACTATTATCAAGATCTAGTAAAAATAGACCACTCATCAAGGGTGCATGACCATAAAAGATATTACTCATATAAATAGAACAACCATTATTCTCTGATTTAAATGAATAACCATCTCGCATCAAACAAGATCCAGATATAATGTTCATGCTCAACGCTGACACCAAATAACAATTATTTAGGTCTAAAACTAACCCCGAAGGTAGATGTAGAGGTAGCGTGCCAACGGCGATCACATCGACTTTGGGACCATTTCCCACGCGCATCATCACCTCGTCCTTAGCAAATCTTCGCTTAATCCGTAGCCCCTGTTTCGAGTTGCAAATATTAGCAACAAAACCAGTATCAAATACCCAGGCGCTACTGCGAGCATTAGTAAGGTACACATCAATAACATGTATATCAAATATACCTTTCACTTTTCGATCCTTCTTCTCCGCCAAATACTTGGGGCAGTTCCGCTTCCAGTGACCAGTCCCTTTGCAGTAGAAGCACTCAGTTTTAGGCTTAGGTCCAGACTTGGGTTTGTTCACTTGAGCAGCAACTGGCTTGCTGTTCTTCTTGAAGTTCCCCTTCTTCCCTTTACCCTTTTTCTTGAAAATAGTGGTCTTTTTGACCATCAACACATGATGCTCCTTCTTGATTTCTACCTCCACAACCTTTAGCATTGCAAAGAGCTCAGGAATAGTCTTATCCATCCCTTGCATATTATAGTTCATCACGAAGCTCTTGTAGCTTGGTGGCAGTGATTGAAGAACTCTGCCAATGACACTATCATCAGGAAGATTAACTCCCAGCTGAGTCAAGTGGTTGTGGTACCCAGACATTCTGAATATATGTTCACCGACAGAACTATTCTCCTCCATTTTGTAGCTGTAGAACTTATTGGAGACTTCATATCTCTCAATCTAGGCATTTGCTTGAAATATTAACTTCAACTCCTGGAACATCTCATATGCTCCATGACGTTCAAAACGTCTTTGAAGTCCTGGTTTGTAACGCCCTCGATGCGGCTATATCTCGCACGTGTCGAAGCACGACTTAGAGGCATAACCGCATTGAAAGCAATGTCGCAAGTGAGGTAATCTTTACACAACCCATGTAATACATTAGGGGAAAAGATACATAGTTGGCTTACAATCGCCACTTCACACAAATACATGAATAAAGCATTACATCATCCAGATACAAACACGGTCCGGCTACGGAACCAAAATAAAAGAAGAACCCCAAAAGCGACAAAGTCCCCGATCGACCCCAACTGGGCTCCACTACTGATCAACTAGAATGAAACAACACAAAGGACAAGATCTTCATCGAGCTCCTCCTTGAGCTTAGTTGCGTCAACTGCACGGACTCATCGGCACCTGCAAACTGGTTTTGGAAGTATCTGTGAGTCACGGGGACTCAACAATCTCGCACGCTCGCGATCAAGACTATTTAAGCTTATGGGTAAGGTAAAAGGTATGAGGTGGAGCTGCAGCAAGCGACTAGCATATATGGTGGCTAACATACGCAAAAGAGAGCGAGAAGAGAAGGCAAAGCACGGTCGAGAATCTATGATCAAGAAGTGATCCTAGAACAACCTACGTCAAGCATAACTCCAACATCGTGTTCACTTCCCAGACTCCGCCGGAAAGAGACCATCATGGTAACACACGCGGTTGATGCATTTTAATTAAGGTCAACTTCAGGTTTTCTACAACCGGACATTAACAAATTCCCATCTGCCCATAACCGTGGGCACGGCTTTCGAAAGTTCAAATCCCTACAGGGGTGTCCCAACTTAGCCCATCACAAGCTCTCACGGTCAACGAAGGATATTCCTTCTAGCGGGAAGACCCGATCAGACTCGGAATCCCGGTTACAAGACATTTCGACAATGGTAAAACAAGACCAGCAAAGCCACCCAGATGTGCTGACAAATCCCGATAGGAGCTGCACATATCTCGTTCTCAGGGCACACCGGATGAGCAAGACGTCGGGTAAGCCAGCCTAGAGTTTCTCCTGGTAGCCTCGGACATCGCTCAGTTGGACCAACACTCAGAGGAGCACTGGCCCGGGGGAGTTAAAATAAAGATGACCCTTGAGTCTGCAGAACCCAAGGGAAAGAAAAGGCTAGGTGGCGAATGGTAAAACCAATGTTGGGCCCTGCTGGAGGAGTTTTATTCAAGGCGAACTGTCAAGGGGTTCCCATTATAACCCAACCGCGTAAGGAACGCAAAATCCAGGAACATAACACCGATATGATGGAAACTAGGGCGGCAAGAGTGGAACAAAACACCAGGCATAAGGCCGAGCCTTCCATCCTTTACCAAGTATATAGATGCATTAATTAAATAAGAGATATTGTGATATCCCAACAGGCAAACATGTTCCACCAAGGAACAACATCTCCATGTTCCAACAAGGAACAAACTTCAATCTTCACCTGCAACTAACAACGCTATAAGAGGGGCTGAGCAAAGCGGTAACATAGCCAAACAACGGTTTGCTAGGACAAGGTGGGTTAGAGGCTTGGTTCAACAATATAGGAGGCATGATAAGCAAGTGGTAGGTATCGCATCATAGGCATAGAAAAAGAGCGAGCATCTAGCAAGCAAAGATAGAAGTGATTTCGAGGGTATGGTCATCTTGCCTGAAATCCCGCAAGGAAGAAGAAAGAGTCCATGAAGAAGACAAACGGACGTAGGTGAACGAGTCCTCACAAACGTGACGTTATCGGAACCAACCCGAAGAAGCACACACCGGAAAGAAGCACACAACATAGTAAACAACCAACACATGACCATGATATGACATGCGGGATGCGGTATGTGATGCATATGCATGATTTGACAAGGAATGATTGAACCTGGCCTCAACTTGGAAATCCAAGTGTGCCACTAGAAATGTGAGATGAAATCGCTTGAAAACGATATAAAGATCACCGGAATCGGAGTTACGGTTTGGAAATGGCGAGCAATTCAAATATGGCCCCAGTCTGCGATAAATAGCAAGTAGCCATCTAAATGCAACAAGACAAACATGCTACAGCACCCAAACATGGCAACAAAATACATGGCAGGGATCCACTCATGATGCTTAACAAAAGATGAACACTGAGCTACGGCTAATTCATCCATTAACAGGTTCAAACAAGCATGGCAAAAATGCATTTGGTAAACAGATTTCAGACTTAGTGAAATTAACACTTGTCTGGAAATTCAGATCAGGTAGCACTCTTTGGAGCATGAAAACAATATGCTACAGGACCTGAACATGGCAAAGTAAATCATGGCATGGAGCTACTCAAAGAGCTTAACAAAAGTCCCTTAGTGACCTTGAGCCAAAAGGGATCATAAAATACAATTGCAAGCATGTGAACATGGCAAAAACATAATCAGATTACAGACTTAGTGAAAAACTGGAGCATGCAAATCAGATATCAAGTAGGCATGTTTACGAGCTCGATGCACTCACTATAGAGCAAGTCATGACAATCTAAGCATACACCCATCAAGAATACACATTATACAAGCTAGACATGGCAAGAACAATAACATGGCATGCACGGATCAACTACAACATCCTCGGCAAAATCGCTAACAAGTAGACAATCTGCCCAGATTCACGAAATAGCAAAAGTAGAGCTCGATTGACTCAAGCTAGGGTGCTCCATAATTGCAAACAAAGACATGGATGGATAGAGCACTACAAGATTAACAAAACATTCTTACTGATCATCCTCAAAAGAGGTACGGATCACTAGGAAACAACATGAACATATGGCTTATTGAGATAAACAGATCAAGGACTTAGTGGAATTGCTAAGTCCCTGAAATCGGCATTAACGAATGCACTACTTAGCAAGCTTGTGCTAGTCACCACACATATCACAAAAATACATGGATGGCACCTCTGGAAAGATGACAAAGCATACAACAAAACTCATGTAGAGCTCAGGGGCATATCATGCTCACAATAATCATGGCAAGAATGTCAAATAGCTATTTAGAGCAGCAGATCTGACAATTAACTCAAATAGCTCTCTTGCAACAGCATTTCGGGCATCAAAATGGGCTCAAATGAAAATGATGCAATGAGATGAAATGATGTGCTCTCTGAGACGAACATTTTGATATGCTACACACGCAAAATGGAGCTACGGATGCAAAGTTATGGCATGATGAACATGTGCATATGAAACATGGAAATCTTGGGGACATAGAAGAAATTATACCCTCCGCGAAAAGTCAACGGGACAGAGGGATCCGGGACGACGAGATCCGGATCGGGCGAGGGTGTGTTTGGTTCGGGGGAGTGGTGGATCTCGTCCACCTTCTTCTCCGGATTCGGCCGACAAGGGACGAACTCCGGCGAGGTCGAAGACGGGGCGGCGCACACCGGCGCGGCTGCCGAAGCTTGCAGCGGCGAGAAGAGGCGGCAGGGAGGCTCGGTCGCCGAGGCACGGAGGAGGAGGTCCGCGGCGCGGCGGCGGAAGCAAGATCCGGCGGCGAACCTCGCCGGCGGGAGGTCTTGTGGCGGGGTACAGGGAGCTCGGGCCCCGGCGACGACGTGCTCGCCGTGGTGGCTCACCGGCGCAGGGAGGATACAAGGTGGCGCGGCGACGTTGCCTGGCGGCGGCGGAGCACGCCGGGCGGCGCGGCCGGGGCAGGCGCCGCTGGCGGCGAAGCGCGGCGGAGGAGGCTCGGTCCGGGCGGCGTGCGGTTGCCGGCGAAGGAGGAGAAGCTCGGGCGGCGGCGTGCGCGAACGGGCGCGGGCGGCGGAGATGCGCGGGCCGGGCGGGCCGGCCTCGGGCCGGGCGGGTCGCGGCGGCTGGTGGAAGGACGGCGGGACAGGTGGCGGCGTCCGATAGGAGGAGAGCGGCGGCGGGGCGATGTGTCATGCTCCGATTGGTCGGAGTGAGGTGGCGGTGGCGGCGGACATGTCCAGAGTGGGAGGAAGAAATGTCCGGCGGCGCGAGGGAAGAGATCTAGGGTTTGTACTGCGCGAAAATTTCGGAGGAGAGCACATATTTATAGGTAGAGGGAGCTAGGAGAGTCCAAATGAGGTGCGGTTTGCGGCCACGCGATCGTGATCGAACGACCGAGACGATGGAGGAGGTTTAGGTGGGTTTTGGGGCACTTTGGAGGGGTGTTGGGCTGCAACACACACGAGGCCTTTTCGGTTCCTCGGTTAACCGTTGGAGCATCAAACGAAGTCCAAATGGTACGAAACTTGACAGGCGGTCTACCGGTAGTAAACCAAGGCCGCTTGGCAAGTCTCGGTCCAATCCGGAAATGTTTAACCCCCACACACGAGAAGAAGGTAGAAATGACCACCGGAGGAGAATGGAGCGCCGGAATGCAAAACGAACAACAGGAAAAATGCTCGGATGCATGAGACGAACATGTATGCAGATGAAATGCACATGATGACATGATATGCAATGCATGACACGCAAGCAATGACAAGGCAACAACAGCGAATAACTGGAGGACACCTGGCACATCGGTCTAGGGGCGTTACATGGTTCTAAGCCGTAAAGCATGGCACACTGAACTATCGAGTAGTCATCAGTTTGCTCTGCCAGATGTTCACAACATCTAGCATTGCTCCTGCAGTGGGTTTGTCACCTAGCGGTGCTTCCAGGACGTAATTCTTCTGTACAACAATGAGGATAATCCTCAAGTTACGAACCCAGTCCGTGTAGTTGCTACCATCATCTTTCAACTTAGCTTTCTCTAGGAACGCATTAAAATTCAACGGAACAACAACACGTGCCATCTATCTACAACAACATAGACATGCAAAATACTACCAAGTACTAAGTTCATGATAAATTAAAGTTCAATTAATCAAATTACTTATGAACTCCCACTTAGATAGACATCTCTCTAATCATCTAAGTGATCACGTGATCCATAACAACTAAACCATGTCCGATCATCATGTGAGATGGAGTAGTTTTCAATGGTGAACATCACTATGTTGATCATATCTACTATACGATTCATGCTCGACCTTTCGGTCTCAGTGTTCCGAGGCCATATCTGCATATGCTAGGCTCGTCAAGTTTAACCCGAGTATTTTGCGTGTGCAAAACAGGCTTGCACCCGTTGTATGTGAACGTAGAGCTTATCACACCCGATCATCACGTGGTGTCTCGGCAAGACGAACTGTAGCAACGGTGCATACTCAGGGAGAACACTTGTACCTTGAAATTTAGTGAGAGATCATTGTCGGTGTCAAAACCGGCGGATCTCGGGTAGGGGGTCCCAAACTATGCGTCTAAGGCGGATGGTAACAGGAGGCGAGGGACACGATATTTATCCAGGTTCGGGCCCTCTCGATGGAGGTAATACCCTATGTCCTGCTTGATTGATCTTGATGATATGAGTATTACAAAAGTGATCTACCACGAGATCGAAGAGGCTAAACCCTAGAAGCTAGCCTATGGTATGATTGTATGTTGTCCTACGGACTAAACCCTCCGGTTTATATAGACACCGGAGGGGGCTAGGGTTACACATAGTCAGTTACAAGGAAGAAGATCTACATATCCGTATTACCAAGCTTGCCTTCCACACCAAGGAGAGTCCCATCCGGACACGGGACAAAGTCTTCAATCTTGTATCTTTATAGTCCAACAGTCCGGCCAAAGGATATAGTCCGGCTGTCCGGAGACCCCCTAATCCAGGACTCCCTCAGTAGCCCCTGAACCAGGTTTCAATGACGATGAGTCCGGCGCGCAGATTTGTCTTCGGCATTGCAAGGCGGGTTCTTCCTCCGAATACTCCATAGAAGATTTTGAACACAAGGATAGTGTCCGGCTCTGCAAAACAAGTTCCACATACCATCATAGAGAGAACAATATTTCCACAAATCTAATCTGCCGACACGTTTAGCAACATGACATCATGCCATGGCCCGGTCATTATTCGAACTGTCTTTCTCAACTAGCTACTGCACATATCGCGAGTGGTTTGCTTGGCACGTCTTGTCCAAGCAGATATCATGTCCCCTCATCACGGTATTCTCATCAATATGGATGTGGGTAACCCAACCGCGCCATCAATTACGGCGCTTGGGGAATAAGAGGTTTTACCAGGTGAGTGGGGAGGCGTCGGTGTCAAAATCGGCGGATCTCGGGTAGGGGGTCCCGAACTGTGCGTCTATGGCGGATGGTAACAGGAGGCAGGGGACACAATGTTTACCCAGGTTCGGGCCCTCTTGATGGAGGTAATACCCTACGTCCTGCTTGATTGTTCTTGATGATATGAGTATTACAAGAGTTGATCTACCACGAGATCAAAGAGGCTAAACCCTAGAAGCTAGCCTATGGTATGATTGTATCTTATCCTACGGACTAAAACCCTCCGGTTTATATAGACACCGGAGGGGGCTAGGGTTACACAAGGTCGGTTACAAAGGAGGAGATATACATATCCGTATTGCCTAGCTTGCCTTCCATGCCAAGTAGAGTCCCATCCGGACACGGGACGAAGTCTTCAATCTCGTATCTTCATAGTCCAATAGTCCAGCCAAAGGATATAGTCCGGCTGTCCGGAGACCCCCTAATCCAGGACTCCCGCAGTAGCCCCTGAACCAGGCTTCAATGACGATGAGTCCGGCGCGCAGTGTTGTCTTCGGCATTGCAAGGCGGGTTCCTCCTTCGAATACACCACAGAAGAGTTTGAATACGAGGATAGTGCCCGACCCTGCAAAATAAGTTCCACATACCACCGTAGAGATAATAATATTTCCACAAATCTAATCTGCTGACACGTTTTGACAGCATGACATCACGCCAGGGCCCGGTCATTATTCGAACCGTTTTTCTTAACCAGTTCTGCACATAACGCGAGGCGGTTTCCTTGACTCGTCTTGTCAAAGAAGAGATCGTGTTCCCCTTATCACGGGATTCTCATCAATACAAACGTGGGTAACCCAACCGTGCCTGTTGGTATGACTCCTAGATCTTAGGTAAGTCTCAGACGGACACGAGGAGGACTCCTCATATTCACCCTCTTTATAAAGGGGACAAGGCCTTTTCTTTTTTCCCTCCCACGCTCGAGTTCCAACACCCCAAGCTCAGGTCAGGTGCTTCGGACCTTCAACTATGTCCGGATCCAACCTTCAAGGTAGGTGGATGCCTTCCTCCGTCACAGAGGAGGACATCAAGAAGTTGAGAGAGGCCAGATATCTGACCGCCAAAATTTTGCATAGGCTGCCCGCCCGAGGGCAGGTCGTCCCTACTCCCGAACCCAACGAGAGCGTTGTGTTCATCTCCCACTTCCTCCGAGGACTAGGCCTCGCTTTGGATCCCTTTGTTAGGGGTCTTATGTTCTATTATGGGCTAGATTTTCACGATCTGGCCCCGGATTCCCTTCTTCACATCTCGTCATTTATTGTCGTATGTGAGGCCTTCCTCCGCATTACCCCTCACTTCGGCCTGTGGCTCAAGACCTTCGATGTGAAGCCGAAGATGATCGAGGGGCAGCACACAGCGTGCGGAGGTGCTCTAATAAGAAAAATCGCTGACGCTCCATGGCCAGAGGGTTCCTTCGTAGAGGTGTCCGGATTGTGGCAGCGGGAGTGGTTTTACGTCATAGCTCCCCGAAGTGCCAAGTGGGTAGCTGCCCCCGCCTTTCGCTCGGGCCCCCCACCGCAACTGATGTCATGGATCTGCAGGGGGCTGAGCTGGGGTCCAGCCAAGGACGTGCCAATAATGCAAAGCCGTATCCGAGATCTCTTTGAGAGAGATTTCAGTCTGGTTATGGTAATGCAAGTTATGCTGGTTCGTCGAGTACAACCTTGCAAACGCCGGCCCCTCCGCATGTGGGAATTCAACACGGAAGGACCGCGTGCTTTTCAACATTTCCTCAGCATGACGCACGAAGAGATGTACAAATCGTTCTTCGGACCCCAAATAGAGTGTCCGGACACCACCGAGGACGTGGGCCTGAGCTGCAACCGCCCCGCTGCCCAAGTAAGTAATCCCATGCCGAACCTGCTGTCCTTTTATTTATCATGGCATCATTCTAAAGAGCCGCCTTTTGACCAAGACTGGATAACAAAGGCGATGATGATTAGGTGTTCAGCCCCCCTTCCTAAGGGCTTGGACAATTCGGTACTGGACAAGATGCTTGAGCCGGTGCCTTATCCAGTGTCCTCAAAGGAAGATGATGGGGGGAATAAAGAGGGCGAAAGCGGGCCTCACTCGCTACTTATTCCAGCCGGGGGAATGAGCACCTCCGCGAGGGAGGACGATCAAAGGGAAGAATCTGACATTCTCTCTCCCCGGGGAAGGAAGAGGACTACCTCTGAAGATCCGGAAACCAAGGTTTCCAAACGGGAGAAGAAATCTTCATCAAAGGGTCCTGCCTCGGAGGGTATTCTTGCCGCACAATGTCCGCGCGGGGATCAGCCCTCTACCGAGCTATAAGTAATCGAAAAGTACTTAATAGTGAAAACATCCTGCCTTACTTCCGAAGACAATAACCGATGCTTATAAATTATAGTCCGGATCGCAGCCCTTCTCGACAGAGTTCATCTTCGGGGGATCTTCTTTCGGAGATGATGGAGACCGAAACGCCTCCCCCGGACACCCCGGCTCAAGAAGCGGGCGACCTTGAAGTGTCATCGCGAAGGGTATCTCGGGATCCACTAGGGCTAGAGGATAACCCTTTGGCTGCCCGGAGTCCCCAGTATCCAGCTCCTAAGGAGAGCGACAGCAAGGGTCCATAGAGTGTGCGGTCGGACGCGCTGAAGGATCTTCTGGGGCAAGCTGCCGTCTCGGAAGCGCACCATACGCTAATGGGTATGGTAATTGAAAGGATTTCATCCGCTGAAAGCGATTTGCATGAAGCCTTTATGAGTCTGCTGAAAGGCTTCGAGGTACGTGAAATAATATATGTTTTTAACAGTACCGCATATGTTAGATATGCCCTATGCAGATGGTAGCCCCTGAGACTCTGGTTGTCGTTGAAAACGGCGGCAAACAGAGGATCATAGTCCCAGGTAATAACCAGACCGCCTTTATGTGCAGGTGGCTGAAGCTCCGGTGGCTAGCCAGACTGATGGGTTTGCCGAGCTAAAGCGGCAACTTGATGCGGCAGATGCCGACATCGTGCTTGTCAACAAGCGGCTTGACAAGGCACAGGGTGAGTGATTTTTCTGGTGATCATCACATAATAAGAGTAGCATGATGCCAGTACCTTTAATATGTTGTGACTACAGATGGAGCTGCCACCGTGGAGACCCTTCGGGCGGAGCTTGCCCGAGCCAAGGAGCAAGCAAGGAGTAGCAATGTGGCCACTTTAAAGGCAGCCGAAGAGTTAAGGGCCGAACAGGCCGCGCATTGTGAGGGCAAGGGAAAAATAGCCAAGATGGCTGTAGAGTTAAAAGATGCCGCTGACCATTACCAGCTTCTTGAAGAAGAAAACCGGGCGAAGGCGACGGACCTGGAGAAGGCTCGGGTGGCTGCCAAGGAAGCCCGCTCAAAAATTAGAGCGACGAAGGAGGAGCTGAATCAAGCTGCAGATATCGTGTCTGGGAAGCCCTTCTTGTTGCGGACTAAGTTCGGAGATCCGAAGTATGCTCCTCTGGACTGGCTATGGAGTTCTGCTGACGCCTACATGGATTTGGCTGCAAGTGCTGCTGATGCGACCGAGTACTTCAAGGATCAGAAAGGTCCTGAAGTGGAAAAGCTGTTCTGGTCACAGTTTCACGCTCCAGTCCGTCCGCTGCTGTTGAATGAGCGATTGGCCGAGTGGGCCGAGCTCCATAGGTTGTCCGGACTTGCCATGAGGTCCGTTGTGGATCACCTGTGGCCGGGAGGGCCAAGGCCGAATAGCTACTTTAGCTTAGTGCAACAATTCCTTGGTGCTGTGCCACACATCGATGCTGTAAAGAAATCAGCATGCATATAAGGTGCGCGGATGGCCTTTGCCCGTGTCAAGACATACTGGGCGGAGATGGAGGCCACCACTGTTGCGACATAGGGTTCGGCCGTAGGCCGAGTGGCTGCCGAGCACTACTTTGAAGAAGTTCTTGAAGGCGCTCGTTCGATAGAGGATCAGTGCTCGAAGAATATTATTTTCTAGTGACATGTATTCCCATTGTACAAACAATGTTTTACTGAATTATCAAGGCTGTATTTATACTTTTGCCCGAAAGTACTATGATGCCTCCTGTGCGGCCGTTTATGTATACATGTGTATAACCTGAAAGTTTGCAGTCGTCGGCTTCCGCCCCCACGCATATAATGCGGGGGTGTTCGCAAAAGATGCATATCCACACTTGATCCAACGTCTTGGTCTGTTAAAGAGGTGATAGCGCAGCGAATGAGGCAATCAGACTATATTGCTTTAACACTTTCACTTAGCCATAGGAGTTTGACAGTGGGGCTATTATATAGCCCCTAGTACTTTTGCGCTCGTCCGAATACGGGCCGCGTACGTACATGACTGGGAAACGGCCCTTCGTTAATGCGGAGGAATCCCGAAGATTCGGATGAGTCATTGAGTGGTTGACTAGTCTCTCGCTATATCATGACAGTCAGTTTTTGGCTTTCTCTACTGAGGTGCTCACCCAGATGAACCAGGGCACAATCGCAGTAGTTCTCCCAGTGCTACCTTAGACGATATAACGGAACGTAAGGTACCAAAATGTGGGAGCCGGGCAAACCCAACATTTGACCAAAGACATGATTCGGAGCTGATGCATATAGGGCCAAACTCGCGACGCCGAACACTCCCTAAGGTGTTCGGTCTTTATAACATATACCGGGCTAAACAATGCCCTTAATAAGAAACCCCATATGTCCAGGTACGTGCAAAATTCTGGCGTGGCCACATGCCAATAACGTCAGCATCCTTCTCGGTTGTGTGGAGTATCCGGAGGATGTGAGCAACAAGAGACAGTAAAAAAAGGTTTACGCAGGGTCTTAATCTAAAAAGAAACCTTTGGGCGGGTCCCTACTGCACGTCTGCACATGTGTCTCCGTTGTGCCGTGTCCTGGATGGGTGTAGCACGTTTGTCATCTTCAACAGGAAAGGACTTAGGTGAAAGTTGCCATGCCAAAAAGAATAATTGGTTATTGTCAATGAACTATCAAAATTCAAGAGAAGCCTAGTTGAGCCGGACTGGCCCTGATTACATGCGGGAAGCCCCTGGTATCATTTTATGAGGGTTCAAAAACCAATCTCATGTATATATGATGGAACGCCGGATTCGTCTAACAGTGTCTGTGGTCTTGATGATCTGCCGTTTTTTCTGGTTGGTGAGGTCGTCTAGTTTGCGGCTGTTAGAGCCGCCGCGTCCTCTTCCGTACGTAAAAAACATTCGGTATTTCCGCTAACTGTGATGATGCCATGTGGACCGGGCATCTTGAGCTTGAGAAAAGGATAATGCGGTATTGCGTTAAAACGAGTGAAAGCCTCCCTTCCGAGTAGTGCTTGGTAATCACTTCGGAATGGAGCGATGTGAAAAGTTAACGTTTCGCTTCGGAAGTTATCGGGAGAACGGAATACCACCTCTAGTAGTAGAGAGCCCGTACATCGGGCCTCTTGGCCTGGTATTACTCCCTGGAAGGTAGTATTACTGTGGCTTATTTGTGTCGGGTCTATCCCCATTTTGCGGACTGTGTCCTGATATATCAGATTTAGATCACTGCCGCCGTCCACGAGGACCCGTGTGAAATGGTACCCATTTATTATTGGGTCTAACACCAAGGCTGTCAGTCCTTCGCGCCGGATATTTGTAACGTGATCCCTATGATCAAAAGTGATCGGGTAGGCCAACCAGGGGTTGAAACTAGGGGTGACGGGCTCTATGGCGCATGTGCATCGGAGTGCAGGATTGCTTCTCCTCTTTGTCACATGGATCAGGTTTACTGTTTTAACCTCCGGTGGGAACTTTTTTTTGTCCTCCAGCGTTTTGCTGGCGAGGTTCCTCCTCGTCTTCGCTTGGTGTCTCTTCCCCTTTATGTTCGGCGTTTAGCTTACCGGCCTGCTTGAAGACCCAGCATTCTCGGTGGGTATGATTTGCAGGTTTGTTTGGGGTGCCGTGAATCTGACAGAGTTTGTCAAGAATTTTGTTTAGGCCAGATTGTCCTTCTCTGCTGCCTTTGAAAGGCTTTTTCTGCTGACCTGGTCGGGAGCCCCTAAATCCGGCGTTTACCGCCGTGTTATCTGGGCTACCTTCTTTATTTTGACGCTTGTTTTTATTGCGTCGTGGTTTACCATTGCCATCCCTGACTTCGGATGTGCTTGGGTCGCTGGTGCTGCTACGGGCCAACCAGTTGTCCTCGTCTGCGCAAAAGAGGGTCATGAGGCTTATTAGGGCTGCCATTGTTCTCGGTTTTTCTTGACCAAGGTGTCTGGCTAGCCATTCGTCTCGGACGCTGTGTTTAAAAGCTGCTAAGGCTTCGACGTCTGGACAGTCGACGATTTGGTTCTTCTTGGTGAGGAACCTGTTCCAAAGCTTTCGGGCGGACTCTCCGGACTATTGGATTATATGACTTAAATCGTCTGCATCCGGAGGTCGGACATAAGTCCCTTGAAAATTGGCCCGAAAAGCGTCCTCGAGCTCCTCCCAACTTCCAATTGAGTTTTCAGGGAGGCTTTTCAGCCAGTGCCGAGCTGGCCCTTTAAGCTTGAGGGGCAAGTATTTAATGGCATGGAGATCGTCTCCACAAGCCATATGAATATGGAGGATGAAGTCCTCTATCCAGACTCCAGGGTCTGTGGTTCCGTCGTACGCCTCTATGTTCACCGGTTTGAATCCCTCCGGGAATTCGTGATCCGGCACCTCATCAGTGAAACATAAGGGGTGTGCGGCACCCCTGTATTGGGATGCGCCATGGTGTTCGGATGGTTGTAGTATTCGGCGTTGGTTGTGTATTGTAGCGCGCTTCCTAGATCCATAGATAGATCTGGTCGCGCTGGATTTTTGATGCAAGTTCTCACGTAGATCGTGTGTTGACTTATGCGCGACTTTGTTAGCCGCTCTATCGCGTTCACTGGGTGGTGGATCCGGCCGGTTGGCCGTATCACTTTTCGGCTATATGGGCTCTAAGGCCTCATCGTCGAATTCTGGTAATAGCTTGCGCTTTGGATAGCTATTTTTATGGTAACTTCCACCATACTTTGTTACTTCGTTCCACTTGCTATTGAGCGTATCTTGCGCGACCTTGAGCCTTTCCTTCTGTTTCTTTAGGCTCCTCGCTGTGGCAATAAGCCTTCTGTGGAGGTTCTCTTGCTCCAAGTGTGTTTCCGGGATGATGTGTGCATCTTTGTCCGGACTGTTTTCTTCCCTAGATAGGGATTGATGAGGCTTATCTTTGGCGTCATCGTGTTCGGACGTCGGATCTGTACTATGTTTGCAGTTTGCATCTTGATCGTGTTCTGCCACCGGGGTGGTGCAGTTGTCGTTTCTTCCGGAGTCGCGTGGACTATTATTTCCTCTTGCGCTGTTATCGCTGTTTTTGCTATGGCGGGACTTAGAGCGGCGCCGCTGACGTTAGCGCTTGGGTTGCTTGGAGGGTGCATCCTCCGTTGTCTCTTCGCCATTGCCCTCTCTGGGTGCATCCACCATGTATACGTCATGTGATGAAGTAGCTGTCCAGCGCCCTGTGGGTGGTGGTTCCGGTTCGTCTCCTGCATTGTCGTCCATACCATTGATGTCTTCGGGGTCGAAGTCGAGCATGTCGGTTAAGTCATCGACAGTGGCTACTAAGTGGGTGGTGGGTGGGCAGCGAATTTCTTCGTCGTCCGCATCCCATTCTAGCCGTACATAGTTCGGCCAAGGTTCTCCTGACAGGGAGAGAGACCTTAATGAATTTAGCACATCTCCAAAGGTGAGTGCTGAAAGATATCCGTGGATGTGAACTCCATGATCGGTGCCCATTCGGATTCGACAGGCACGGATGTGAGCGGCTCGGAGTCCGTGGCCGGAGATGAATCCAGTGGTACAGCGACACGACTCTCGTAAGGGGTGAAGTCAGTATCCGGCTCTATCGCCACTGAGAGTGCGGCCTCCGTGGCGGGGTCCATCCTTCTGCTCTCGGATGGCGTGATTTGCTCCGGATTAACAGTCGGAGTAGCTGCGGATGCGATCTCCCGAACACTGTCCGACGGCAGAGTTACGTCTTGCTCATCGCAACTGTGCGATGCGTCCGGCATGGGCTCGAATCCGTCGAAGATCAAGTCTCCGCGGATGTCGGCCATGTATTTCAAGTTTTCAAATCTGACCTGAAGGCCATGGGCGTAGCTTTCGGTCTGCTCCAGATGGCCAAGCGAATTGGCTCGCAGTGCGAAGCCGCCGAATACGAAGATCTGTCCGGGGAGGAAACCTCACCCTGGACCGCATCGCTAGCGATGATCGAAGGAGCCATCAAGCCTTATGGTGACGACACAGTGGAACTCTCAATGAAAGCACCAATGTCGGTGTCAAAACTGGCAGATCTCGGGTAGGGGGTCCCGAACTGTGCGTCTAAGGTGGATGGTAACAGGAGGCAGGGGACACGATGTTTACCCAGGTTCGAGCCCTCTTGATGGAGGTAATACCCTACGTCCTGCTTGATTGTTCTTGATGATATGAGTATTACAAGAGTTGATCTACCACGAGATCAAAGAGGCTAAACCCTAGAAGCTACCCTATGGTATGATTGTATCTTGTCCTACGGACTAAAACCCTCCGGTTTATATAGACACCGGAGGGGGCTAGGGTTACACAAGGTCGGTTACAAAGGAGGAGATATACATATCCGTACTGCCTAGCTTGCCTTCCACGCCAAGTAGAGTCCCATCCGGACACGGGACGAAGTCTTCAATCTCGTATCTTCATAGTCCAACAGTCCGGCTGTCCAGAGACCCCCTAATCCAGGACTCCCTCAGTGAGCAAGATGCCCAATGTCATATGGCCAACGGGAACTTTTAATGATTCTGTCAAGGAGTGGAAACAGCAGTTGTTTTACATCACTGAGCCGTGCGGCAAGGAATGGGCCGCCTCTCCCGAGTTTCGATCCGGCGCCCCTCTGCGTCTTACATCCTGGGTTAAGAAAGGCCTGGACTGGTCCTCGTCCGACGATCTGTCGGTGCTCTGGACGCGCGTTAAAGATATGGGAGATAAGAACATTGATCTTGTCAATGTAGTCCAGGTGATGTTAGCCCGCCGGGTACTGCCTTGTCAACACCGGACTTGCAATCTATGGGAATTCGATCCGGCCAGACACCAGACCTCGCGAGGGTTCTTCGGCTCCTCGCATAAGGACATTTGGAAGGTGCTTTTCAAGTCCAAAAAATCATGGCCGGACTCCATCGAGGACCGCGCGTACCAACTGTCCCGTCCTGCAAGTTCGGTGAGTTTATTCAACTTTTCTATCCGCATGACCCAAAGGAAGCGCTTGGCGCATGTTATTCAACTCTCCCAGGGCTGGACAAAGAAGGCGGAGCGGATCCATTGTTCAGCCCCGCTACCCGAAGACCCGGCCATCCCACTTCTGACGAAGATGCTGGTCCCGACGCCTTACAAGGTGCCGAAGAAGACGACCGAGAAGGAGGCCAAAAAGACCCGGGGCGGCCTTCGTTGCCGCGGCACTTCAGACACAATATCCGAAGGTTTTGGTGCCCATTGCGCCTCCGAAGAGGACGAAGAGGAGGAGGAAGATGAATCCCCTCTGGGGGAAGAAGGAAGAGGATGGCCTCCGTACCCTTGGAGACCGAACTGCCCAAAAGGGGAAGGGCACCTCTTCCGGAGGAGTCCACTGCCGCCGCCGACAGCGGCCCGGCCTGGGATCCCAGGGTCCAGCCCCTGGTGAACTCGTAAGTATATAAAATCCGAGTACATTTAAGCGTCCGGATTCATCGTGGCTTAGTATTTTAGCCTGAGCATATATATATTTTGTAGTCCGGTGAGGTCCCGTGCCAAACAATCCTCATCAGAGGACCTGCTGAGCTCAAATGCTATGGAGAGCGGGACGCCCCCAAAGGCCCCTTCCTCCAAACAGGTGCATAACATCGAGGCTTCGTCCCAGAAGGACTCCGGCCAAGGAGGAAAGGAAGAAACCGTGAAGGCGGCGCCTGGAGGTCAAACCGCAGGGGCCGGACACGTGGGGGAAAAGATTCCCATGGGGCCTGACGGCGGGGGCGATCCTGAGTTTGGCTCCCCACCGGATGCGATTCCAGAGACCTATACGGCTCCAAAATCAAGAGGGCAGCCTCCTTCAGCTGGAGGGGGCGTGTCTGTTCCGCCGGCGACCTCTGTCCGTCCAGAAGTGTCGGATGCTTTGTTGGTGGCGTTGCAAGACGCCTCCATCGTTGATGAACACCGTGCCCTTATGGGTGCGGTGATTGAGAATATTCCATCAGCTGAGAGTGGACTGAACGAAGCCTGTATTAGCCTAATAAGAGGCTTTGAGGTATGTTTTATGAGTTATCGAAGAGTGTCATAGTATAGATAGTAGCCCCTGATACACTGTTCGGTGAAAGAAAGAACCGGACAGGGGATCGAATTGATGATCGCAGGAAGACTCATTGAATGACATTGATTTCTCTTCTATTTCAAGCAGGTACCTGTAGCGGCTACTGCCTCTCGTACTACGGAGATCTCCGAACTGAATCAAAGTCTGGAGTGGGCCATAGAAGAACTTGGCCAAGTGAAAATGCAGTTGAGGGATAAACAAGGTATGCACAAGTGTTGTGCGCATTTATTGTGAAATAAATGTTCAGTATGAAATAAGCCGCATAATTTGTGCTAGGGGTTATGACCGAAGTCGAGGCCCTCAAAAGGGACGTTGCCGAGGCCGAGAAAAAGGCGGCCACAGAGCGGACTCTTCGTGAGAAACACGAGCCCAGAGTTATTAAAGCTGAGTAGGAGCTGCAAGAGGCAGTAAGTAAATGCGAGACCTTGGAGCAGAGTTTAACGGAGAAAGAATCCAAACTCACCAGGGCGCGTCAAGCCACGAGCGATGCCCGGGGGGAAACCCAAAGCGCCCTGCAGGGGATCCAAGAGGCGAGAAAGATCGCGGTGGGTAAGGCTTTTCCCATGTAAAGCAAGTATTTGAAGGGAAAACTATGTTTCTGATTTTGAATCCAGATTTCTCAGGTGTATTTGCCGAGCTACCTTGCAGCATATCAGATGCCACCCAATTCTACAGAGTCGAAGAAAGGAACACCGTAGATAAGCTCTTCTGGTCGCAGTATTTGGCGCCGAATTATCTGGTGCCTTTTGCCGATCAACTGAAATAGCTGATCGAACTGCATAAAGCGGCGGAACTAGCCATGAAAGATATGGTTATCCGGCCATGGCCTGCCGAGCCGATTCCAAGCAGCTACTTCGGGCTCGTGAAGCGGCTTGTAAGCGCTTGCCCTCGACTTGACGTCATCAAGCGGTCGGTCTGTATAGAAGCAGCGCAAATGGCCTTTGCCTGCGCGAAGGTGCACTGGGGGAAGATGGATGCTGAAAAGCTGGTGACCGGAGGACTGCCAGAGGGGAAGGAGCACCACAAGCCCGAATTATACTATAAGAGTGTCCTGAAAGGATCCTACCTTGCAGCGGAGCGATGCACTAAGGACGTTATATTTCCATGAATGCCAATCATGTTGTCCTTTGTATTGTTTGAACAAGGTTGTTTATTTGTCGCCTGTTATATAAAAGTTTACCCTCCTGTGCGGCCGTTTTATATTAAAGCTGAGAGTTGGCCAGTCGTCGGCTTCTGCCCCCACGTAAAAAGTACGGGGGTGTTCGGGATAAACCTGAGCACTCTTTATCCCAGTTTTGGGTCCTTCAAAGGAGGTGCTTAGCACAACGAACCAGGCAATCAGACTATAGGGCTTTATCACTCTCACTTAGCCATAGGAGCTTCAGTATGGTCGGCGCAGCCCCTTGTGTTTGGAAGACCGTACTAGGGGCTCTATAGGCGCCTGATCGGAGAAAAAACCGATCCATCGCACGCTGCATTGGTTATGGCATTATGCGGGAGAAATCCTTAAAGATTTTGTAACCGCTCAAACAGCTGACCAGCTCTCGCCGTATCATGACAGTCAGTTTTCGGCTTTCTCTTCTGAGGTGCTCATCCAAAAGAACCGGGACACAACCACAGTAGTTCTCCCAGTGCTACCTTAGCCGATATAGCGGAACGTAAGGTACCAAAACATGGGAGCCGGGCAAACCCAACTATTGACCCAAGACATGATTCAGAGCTGATGCATATAATTCGATAGGTTCGGGGTGCCGAACTTCCATGAAGGTATTCAGACTTTTATTGCCGTGTTAGGGAAAAATGAAGTCCCTAGCATATTTAAGGCATATCGCTGTGTACGGATGCCACTTGACAAAATGATTTCGATAAGAAATAATCAGTAGGTAAATGTCATATAAATCCACATGTTGTATTTGAATAATACGTCTATGCGTATGGGTACAAGTAATGTGATAAGAAGGGGTTGTGATAGCCGAACCTGCTGTGACCAGGGGGAAAAGGTTGAGTGCGGATCCGTAATATAGCCGGACGGTCACTGCGGGGAATGTCGAAGGATTCCCTAACGCGTTCAAGCTGCCTCCATGTAGTCCGTCCTGGTCGGTGCAAAGGTGAACCTGCGAAGGAAATATAAGAAATGTTTACGTGCCGGAGGGCGGTTGAACCGCTGAGTTCAGCCTGTCATGGCCTTCGCCGGAGTGTTTAGTTGAGCTCTGGACGAGCCGGGGTATCCTTCCTCAAAGTAATTCGGAGCCCCTTGACGGTGTCCGGGAGCCTAGACATCGACTCGAGGTTTGGCTGCAAGGTACTGCTCATTGTTTCTGCTGCTAAGGTAGTGGTGTATTTGTTGGTGCCGAAGGAAGGTTCGGCCTTGCCGTGAACCGTGATGACGCCGCGTGTACCGGGAATCTTGAGCTTACAGTAGGCATAATGTGGCACCATGTTGAATCGAGCGAACGCGGTTCGCCCGAGCAGTGCTTGATATTCACTGCGGAAAGGGGCGATTTCGAAGATTAACTCTTCGATACGGTAATTTTCTGGTGATCCGAAGATTACCTTGAGGGCAATGGAGCCTGTACAGCTAACCTCCATACCTGGTATGATGCCTCTAAATGTGGCTTTAGTGGGTTTGGTCGCTGAATGATCAATGCCCATCGTGCGCACTGTGTCCTGGTAAAGCAGATTTAAACTGCTACCTCCATCCATAAGGACTCGAGTGAGGTGGAACCCGTCTACTATTGGGTCAAGGATTAGTGCGGCTGGATTGCCTTGATTGGCGTTAACCAGACGATCCGTGCGGTTGAAGGTGACCGGCCCTAGTTTATATTATGGGACGACTAGTTCCGTTGAGTCGCCATCCCTAAGGGTGCATATCTGGTCCGAGTTGGCAATTTGGGTGGTATTTACCACATTCACCGATTGGATATGGGGGGGATTTCTTTTGCCCTCCTGTGTTCGGTGATCTAGGCTCTTCGTTGCTATCGTCGCTTTGAGACCCCTCTTCATCTTTGGCGCGTGCCTTGCTGGCTTGTTTGAAGACTCAGCATTCTTTGTTGGTATGGGTGGCTGACATTTTTGGGGTGCCATGAATTTGGCATTGGTGATCGAGTAAGCGTTCCAGACTGGATGGACCCGGATTTTTATTTTTGGGTGGCCCTTTCCGCTGACCGGACTTTGAGCCCCTGAACCCGGCATTAACTGCCGTATTTTTGGTGTTTTCACCATATTTGCGGCACTTGTGTTTATTGCATCATGGTTTGCCGCTGCTATCCCTGGCTTCTGATATGCCAGGTTTCCTTGCTGTATTGGTGCTACGAGCCAACCAGCTATCTTCGCCCGCACAAAAGCGGGTCATAAGTGTCATGAGGGCTGCCATGGATTTTGGCTTCTCTTGGCCGAGGTGCCGGGCAAGCCATTCGTCACGGATATTGTGCTTAAATGCCGCTAAGGCCTCTGCATCCAGACAGTCGACAATTTGGTTCTTCTTGGTTAGGAACCGGGTCCAGAATTTCCTAGCCGATTCCCCTGGCTGCTGAGTTATATGACTTAAATCGTTAGCATCCGGCGGTCGCACATAAGTGCCCTGGAAATTGTCCAGGAATGCCTCTGCCAGGTTCTCCCAACTTCCGATGGAATTTGTTGGCAAGCTATTGAGCCAATGCCGAGCCGGCCCTTTGAGCTTTAGCGGGATATACTTGATGGCATGTAGGTCATCCCCGCGGGCCATGTGAATGTGGATTAAGAAGTCTTCTATCCATACCGCGGGGTCTGTAGTACCATCGTATGATTCAATGTTTACGGGTTTAAACCCTTATGGGAATTCGTGATCCATTACTTTATCAGTGAAGCATAAGGGGTGTGTGGCGCCTCTGTGCCGGTCTTTATCACGACGTGGGTTCATACGAGTCTTGTCTGCCATTTTCGGCTCGGCCGGATTTGCTTTTAGTGTATCCGGCATGACGATCATCGTCGCGTGTTGGTGCGCGCCCCCGTGATCCGTAGATCGATCTTGCATGTTTTGCCTTGTTTTCCAATACGTCTCGCAGGTCCCGCGTGTTGCCCCGGGCCTTGGTATTTTTGTTTGATTGGCGGCGGGGTGCGGGCTGGACTTTGGGCTGAAATGCCTCTCTGTCTCGGCCACGAGGTGGCCCGTCAGCCGCATCATACGCTGGTGATGTAGGTTTCAATGCTTCCTCCTCGAGGTGAGGTAGCAACCTGTGCTTTGGGTAACTCTTGGAGGGGTGCTCGAGTTCGTATTCCTCAGCAACAAGGACTTCGGTCCATCTGTCAGCTAGCAAATTTTGATCAGCTTGAAGCTGTTGTTGCTTTTTCGTCAAGCTATTTGCTATGGCCATAAGCTGGCGCTTGAAGTGATCTTGTTCGACGGGGTCCTCAGGAACGATAAATTATTCGTCGCCGAGGCTCACCTCGTCTTCGGAGAGAGGCATGTGATTTTCCTCCTCCGATTCTCCATCTGCTGCCCGCTCTGGAGGGCTAGCTTGTTCACCCTCCCGCTCAAAATCGTGCTAGAGGGGATTGTTGTCATCTTCGACACTATCCGGAGTGTTATTGTCTCTTGTGCCAGTATCACTACTTTTGCTATGGCGGGAATTAGAGCGGCGCCGCTGACGTCGGCGCTTGGGTTGCTTCTTGGAGGGGGTCATCCCCCAGTGTCTCATCGCCATTGCCTTCTTTGGGGGTGTCCACACTGTATATATCATATGATGAGGTGGCGGTCCAGTGCCCCGTGGGCGGTGGTTCCAGTTCGGCTCCTG
Organism: Triticum urartu; assembly: GCF_056163025.1. Lineage (NCBI taxonomy): Eukaryota > Viridiplantae > Streptophyta > Magnoliopsida > Poales > Poaceae > Triticum > Triticum urartu. The sequence continues at coordinate 89,206,897 of NC_141873.1, forward strand.
CATCATCATCTGTACCGTCGATGTCTTCGGAGTCGAAGTCGAGCATGTCGGTTAAATCGTCGACAGTGGCTACTAAGTGGGTGGTGGGTGGGGAGCGAATTTCTTCGTTGTCCGCGTCCCATCCTAGCCGGACGTAGTTCGGCCAAGGTTCTCCTGACAAGGAGAGAGACCTTAATGAATTTAGCACGTCGCCGAAAGGTGAGTGTTGAAAGATATCCGCGGAGGTGAACTCCCTGATCGGCGCCCAATCGGATTCAATAGGCACGGACGCAGGCGGCTCGGAGTCCGTGGCCGGAGACGAATCCAGCGGTTCGGCAACGCGGCTCTCGTAAGGGGTGAAGTTAGTATCCGGCTCTATCACCACTGAGAGTGCGGCCTCCATGGCGGGGTCTATCCACCCGTCCTCGGATGGCGCAATTTGCTCCAAATTGAAGGCCGGAGTAGTTGCAGGTGTGATCTCCCGAACACTGTCCGACGGCAGAGCTAAATCATGCCCGTCGTGATCATGCAGTGCACTTGACATGGGCTCGAATCCGTCTAACATCAAGTCTCCGCGGATGTCGGCAGTGTAGTTTAAATTTCCAAACCTGACCTGATGGCCAGGGGCGTAGCTCTTGATCTGCTCCAGATGGCCAAGCGAGTTGGCCCACAGTGCGAAGCCGCCGAATACGAAGATCTGTCCAGGGAGGAAAACCTCACCCAGGACCGCATCGCTACTGATGATCGAAGGAGCCATCAAGCCTTACGTGACGGCACAGTGGAACTCTCAATGAAAGCACCAATGTCGGTGTCAAAACCAGCGGATCTCAGGTAGGGGGTCCTGAACTGTGCGTCTAAGGCGGATGGTAACACGAGGCGGGGGACACGATGTTTACCCAGGTTCGGGCCCTCTCGATGGAGGTAATACCCTACGTCCTGCTTGATTGATCTTGATGATATGGGTATCACAAGAGTTGATCTACCACGAGATCGAAGAGGCTAAACCCTAGAAGCTAGCCTATGGTATGATTGTATGTTGTCCTACGGACTAAACCCTCCGGTTTATATAGACACCGGAGGGGGCTAGGGTTACACAGAGTCGGTTACAAGGAATAAGATCTACATATCCGTATTACCAAGCTTGCCTTCCACGCCAAGGAGAGTCCCATCCGGACACGGGACGAAGTCTTCAATCTTGTATCTTCATAGTCCAACAGTTCGGCCAAAGGATATAGTCCGGCTGTCCAGAGACCCCCTAATCCAGGACTCCCTCAATCATCTTATAATGCTACCGCTGTACTAAGCAAAATAAGATGCATAAAGGATAAACATCACATGCAATCAATATAAGTGATATGATATGGCCATCATCATATTGTGCCTTTGATCTCCATCTCCAAAGCACCGTCATGATCACCATCGTCACCGGCTTGACACCTTGATCTCCATCGAAGCATCGCTGTCGTCTCGCCAACTATTGTTTCTACGACTATCGCTGCCGCTTAGTGATAAAGTAAATCAATTACATGGCGATTGCATTTCATACAATAAAGCGACAACCATATGGCTCTTGCCAGTTGCCGATAACTCTGTTACAAAACATTATCATCTCATACAATAAAATTTAGCATCATCTCTTGACCATATGACATCACAGCATGCCCTGCAAAAACAAGTTAGACGTCCTCTACTTTGTTGTTGCAAGTTTTACGTGGCTGCTATGGGTTGAGCAAGAACCGTTCTTACCTACGCATCAAAAACCACAACGCGATATAGTGATTTTTTATCTTCAGAAAGAACTCTGTTCATTAAATCCGATTCAACTAAAGTTGGAGAAACTGACACCCACCAGCCACCTGTGTGCGAAGCACATCGGTAGAACCAGTCTTGCGTAAGCGTACGCGTAATGTCGGTCTGGGCCGCTTCATCCAACAATACCGATGAATCAAGAATCAACTAGTGACGGCAAGCAATATGTATATACCCACGCCCACAACTCCTTTGTGTTCTACTCGTGCATATAACATCTACACATAAACCTAGCTCTGATGCCATTGTTGGGGAACGCAGTAATTTCAAAAAAATTCCTACGCACACGCAAGATCTATCTAGGTGATGCATAGAAACAAGTGGGGAGAGTGTTGTCTACGTACCCTTGTAGATCGTAAGCGGAAGCGTTATGACAACGCAGTTGATGTAGTCGTACGTCTTCACAATCCGACCGATCCTAGTACCGAAAGTACGGCACCTCCGCGATCTGCACACGTTAAGCTCGGTGACGTCCCACAAACTCTCGATCCAGCTGAGTGTCGAGGGAGAGCTTCGTCAGCACGACGGCGTGATGATGGTGATGATGATGCTACTGGCGTAGGGCTTCGCCTAAGCACTACGATGATATGACCGAGGTGGATTATGGTGGAGGGGGGCACGGCAGACGGCTAAGACAATGATCAACTTGTGTGTCTATGGGGTTCCCCCTCCCCCGTATATAAAGGAGTGGAGGAGGGGGGAGGGCCGACCCTCTATGGCGTGCCCTAGGGGAGTCCTACTCCCACCGGGAGTAGGATTCCCCCCTTCCAAGTAGTAGGACTAGGTGAGAAGGAAGGGGATGTGAGGGGAAAGGAAAGGGGGGCCCCACCCAATTCAGATTGGGCTAGGGGGCGCGCCTCCCACCTTTTCGCTTCCTATCCTCTATTCCACTAAGGCCCAATAAGGCCCATATACTCCCTGGGGGGTTTCAGTAACCTCCCGGTAATCCGGAAAATGCCCGAACTCATCCGAAACCATTCCGATGTCCAAACATAGGCTTCCAATATCTCTCTCTTTATGTCTCGACCATTTCGAGACTCCTCGTCATGTCCCTGATCATATCCGATACTCCGAACTACCTTCGGTACATCAAAACACATAAACTCATAATACCGATCGTCACCGAACGTTAAGCATGCGGACCCTACGGGTTCAAGAACTATGTAGACATGACTGAGACTCATCTCCGGTCAATAACCAATAGCAGAACCTGGATGCTCATATTGGTTCCTACATATTCTACGAAGATCTTTATCGGTCAAACCGCACAACAACATACATTGTTCCTTTTGTCATTGGTATGTTACTTGCCCGAGATTCAATCATCGGTATCTAAATACCTAGTTCAATCTCGTTAGCGGCAAGTCTCTTTACTCGTTCCGTAATGCAATATCCTGCAACTAACTCATTAGTCGCATTGCTTGCATGGCTTGTAGTGATGTGCATTACCAAGAGGGCCTAGAGATACCTCTCCGATACTCGGAGTGACAAATCCTAATCTCGATCTATGCCAACTCAACAAACACCATCGGAGACACCTGTAGAGCATCTTTATAGTCACCCAATTACGTTGTGACATTTGATATCACACTAAGTGTTCCTCCGGTATTCGGGAGTTGCATGATCTCATAGTCATAGGAACATGTATAAGTTATGGAGAAAGCAATAGCAACAAACTAAACGATCATCGTGCTAAGCTAATGGATGGGTCAAGTCAATCGCATAATTCTCTAATGATGTGATCCCGTTAATCAAATGACAACTCATGTCTATGGTCAGGAAACATAACCATCATTGATTCAACGAGCTAGTCAAGTAGAGGCATACTAGTGACACTCTGTTTGTCTATGTATTCACACATGTACTAAGTTATACAATTCTAGCATGAATAATAAACATTTATCATGATATAAGGAAATATAAATAACAACTTTATTATAGCCTCTAGGGCATATTTCCTTCATAAGTGAGGAAGCTAATGATGATGATCATGAAACTTCTGATCAAGTTACTACCGAACCTCGTACGTCAACCAGAGTAAGATCCGCACCAGAGTGGTACGGTAATCCTGTTCTGGAGGTCATATTACTTGAACATGACAAACCTACGAACTATGAGGAAGCAATGATGAGCCTAGATTCCGCAAAATGGCTTGAGGCCATGAAATCTGAGATGGGATCCATGTATGAGAACAAAGTATGGACTTTGGTTGACTTTCCCGATGATCAGCAAGCCATAGAGAATAAATGGATCTTCAAGAAGAAGACTGACGCTGTTAGTAATATTACTGTCTACAAAGCTCGACTTGTTGGGAAAGGTTTTCGACAAGTTCAAGGATTGACTACGATGAGACCTTCTCACCCGTAGCGATGCTTAAGTCCGTCCGAATCATGTTAGCAATTGCCACATTTTATGATTATGAAATTTGGCAAATGGATGTCAAAACTGCATTCCTTAATGGATATCTTAAAGAAGAGTTGTATATGATGCAACCAGAAGGTTTTGTCGATCCTAAAGGTGCTAACAAAGTGTGCAAGCTCCAGCGATCTATTTATGGACTGGTGCAAGCCTCTCGGAGTTGGAATATACGCTTTGATAGTGTGATAAAAGCTTATGATTTTATACAGACTTTTGGAGAAGCCTGTATTTACAAGAAAGTGAGTGGGAGCTCTGTAGCATTTCTGATATTATATGTAGACAACATATTGTTGATCGGAAATGAGACTGAATTTCTGAATAGCATAAAAGGATACTTGAATAAGAATTTTTCAGTGAAAGACCTCGGTGAAGCTGCTTATATGTTGGGCATCAAGATCTACAGAGATAGATTAAGACGCTTAATTGGACTTTCACAAAGCACATACCTTGATAAAGTTTTGAAGAAGTTCAAAATGGATCAAACAAAGAAAGGGTTCTTCCCTGTGTTACAAGGTGTGAAGTTGAGTCAGACTCAAAACCCGACCACGGCAGAAAGAGAATGAAAAGTCATTCCCTATGCCTCAGTCATAGGTTCTATAAAGTATGCTATGCCATGTACCAAACCTATTGTGTACCTCACCATGAGTTTGGCAAGAGGGTACAATAGTGATCCAGGAGTGGATCACTGAACAACGGTCAAAATTATCCTTAGTGGAATAAGGAAATGTTTCTCGGTTATGGAGGTGACAAAGAGTTCGTCGTAAAAAGTTATGTCGATGCAAACTTTGACATGGATCTGGATGATTCTAAGTCTCGATCTAGATACATATTGAAAGTGGGAGCGATTAGCTAGGGTAGCTCCGTGCAGAGCATTGTAGACATAGAAAATTTGCAAAATACATACGGCTCTAAATGTGGCAGACCCGTTGACTAAACTTCTCTCACAAGCAAAACATGATCACTCTTTGGGTGTTAATCACATAGCGATGTGAACTAGATTATTGAATCTAGTAAAACTCTTTGGGTATTAGTCACATGGCGATGTGAACTAATCACATAGTGATGTGAACTATTGGTGTTGAATCACATGGTGATGTGAACTAGATTATTGACTCTAGTGCAAGTGGGAGACTAAAGGAAATATGCCCTAGAGGCAATAATAAAGTTGTTATTTATATTTCCTTATATCATGATAGATGTTTATTATTCATGCTAGAATTGTATTAACCGGAAACTTAGTACATGTGTGAATACATAGACAAAACAGAGTGTCCCTAGTATGCCTCTACTTGACTAGCTTGTTAATCAAAGATGGTTATGTTTCCTAACCATAGACATGTGTTGTCATTTGATGAATGGGATCACATCATTAGAGAATGATGTGATGGACAAGACCCATCCGTTAGCTTAGCACTATGATCGTTTAGTTTATTGCTATTGCTTTCTTCATGACTTATACATGTTCCTATGACTATGAGATTATGCAACTCTTGAATACCGGAGGAACACTTAGTGATATCAAACATCACAACGTAACTGGGTGATTATAAAGATGCTCTACAGGTGTCTCCGATGGTGTTTGTTGAGTTGGCATAGATCAAGATTAGGATTTGTCACTCCGATTGTCGGAGAGGTATCTCTGGTCCCTCTCGGTAATGCACATCACTATAAGCCTTGCAAGCAATGTGACTAACGAGTTAGTCACAAGATGATGCATTATGGAACTACTAAAGAGACTTGTCGGTAACGAGATTGAACTAAGTATGATGGTACCGACGATCAAATCTCGAGCAAGTAACATACCGATGACAAAGGGAACAACATATGTTGTTATGCGGTTTGACCGATAAAGATCTTCGTAGAATATGTAGGAACCAATATGAGCGTCCAGGTTCCGCTATTGGTTATTGACCGGAGATGAGTCTCGGTCATTTCTACATAGTTCTTGAACCTGTAGGGTCCGCATGCTTAACGTTCGATGATGATCGATATTATGAGTTTATGTGTTTTTATGTATCGAATGTAGTTCGGAGTCCCGGATGTGATCACGGACATGACGAGGAGTCTCGAAATGGCCGAGACATGAAGATTGATATATTGGAAGGTTATGTTTGGACACCGGAATGGTTTCAGATGAGTTTGGGCATTTACCAGAGTACTGGGGGGTTACTGGAACCCCCCGGGGGCTTAATGGGCCTACATGAGCTTTAGTGGAAGAGAGAGGAGGCGGCCAAGAGGAGCCCCCCCCCAAGACACACAAGTTGATTCTTAGCCGTGTGCGGTGCCCCTCTCCACATATTTCCACCTCAGTCATATTGTCGTAGTGCTTAGGCGAAGCCTTGCGTTGGTAACTTCATCATCACCGTCAACACACCGTCGTGCTGACGAAACTCTCCCTCGACCTCAGCTCGATCTAGAAGTTCCAGGGACGTCACCGAGCTAAACGTGTGCAGATCGCAGAGGTGTCGTGCGTTCGGTACTTGATCGGTTTGATCGCGAAGACGTTCGACTACATCAACCACGTTACTTAACGCTTCCGCTTTCGGTCTACGAGGGTACGTGGACACACTCTCCCCGCTCGTTGCTATGCTTCTCCTAGATAGATCTTGCGTGATCGTAGGCAAAATTTTGAAATACTATGTTCCCCAATAGATATTGCGTTGATGTCCCCTCTACGGGAAACCCTCTAACTTATATACACGCTAGGTAGGGGGTCTAAGGTTACAAGGTCGGTATCTAGGCATAGGGCGGCAGGAGAATTCTTGGAGTATACAAAGTCTTCGGTAGATGCAATCTCGTTCATGCCTCCTGCATACAGCCTCTAGAGTCCTTCTTTGAGAATGAACGAGAGCCCATCGGCCCAATTCGATTAAATTGGGCTGACTAGGTTAGTACCCCCTAGTCTGGTTCACCGTCAGTAGCCCTCGAACTGGTCTTCTATGCCGAGGACGATTCCCTTGACGAGGAAAACCTCGGATCCGAGGTCCTTGGCTTGACAGACGAGTTCCCCTCGGTGATTTCTAGCCTTTTGGACCATTCTTCAAAGGAGCGGCATTCAGACAAGACCCAGCCGATCTCATACCTAGCCCGAAGAGATTGAGTAACTTATCCTCAATGGCCGACCATCTAGGTGTGGATAGTTCCACCTAGTTTGACAATTTTATCGAAGCGGCTCACCCCATGAAAGGTCGGGCAGTTACTGCTCCCCCTAAATCATGGGTCGAGGCGGCCTTTTTACTGGCACGTCCCATCGAGGTGGAGATCGTGCCCGTTTTATCAGGGAAATTATCAAGATTTTGTTTCCATCCATATGCCCAATGACATCTTTCATGGGAGTGGCATTTTTATCGGCGCAGCAAAAGGGACCCTTGGCCTTTCAGCAGCCTATA